>NC_138739.1:13892375-14123886 GCF_965113295.1 Leuciscus leuciscus
CTCATAACTTTTGACATAAAAATAACCACGAAAACGAACCTCTCCCCCTTGCTTCTCTGAGCGGCCCTTTTTATCCATGGCTTGTGAAACAGGAAGCCTATGCGAACGCCACTTCTCTCTCTCCCGCACCTGCCATACATTAGCGCTAATCAGGCCGGGCAATATTCCTGCCACACCCGGAACCGGAGTGGGATGTGTTGCCCACAAATCATTCCCTCGGGAAACTCGTGACTCATCAAAGGGTTCCGCTCGCTGAGCGTTTTTGTCACCCGTGACATACTACTTCATTTTCTACTATAAACAGCTGTGTGCTTATATTTTCACTCACGGACGTCTGACCTCCACGGAGAGGAAATGAACCAGAAAAACGTGAAAGAGGGCGGAGCCTCCGAGCACACCTACTTATTACATAATCGCCACGGACCAATGGCAGTACGAAGGTTCAAAGGAACTTTACCAGAAAGTTCGATTTAGTAAGCTGTTTCGAAATCCCAAAATGAACTCCAAACAAAGATAGTTTTGACCTGATTTTGTTCGAAATAACCTCACATCGGTTAGTTCTTCGATTTAGTTTGAAGTGTATCGGGGCCTTAAAGGCGAATGTCAACCAGCACGAGGATTCGGCGCCTGCATGCAAGTAAATATCTGTCTATATCAGCAGGTATCAATAGTCTATATTCATCATTCTTAAAGGGAAACTGAAACCAAGACTGTATATACAAAGCTTAAACAAAGCAGTGCTGGCTTATCGTTTTGAATATTTTATGCTTACTTTGGCCTACTAAAAAGCTGTTGTGTGAAGGCATTAACTGTGAGATTCATTGTGAAGCCCTTAACCGTGAGATTCAGGACAGGAAGAAGCCCCTTCACCTAGAAAATAAACACAAATGCACTATATACACACTCTTCATCTCGTCTCGGAAGAAAACCAACCACAGCAGGTTTCTGTCTGACTCAGAGGATGAGCTGCTAGAGCAGACATTAACTAGACATGTATCAGACTTTTCACTGAACAATTGAAGAAAATGATTCACATGTTTGTTTTGTTCTGTTTGTGCTGGTGGCGTCTGACTGGTAAGTTATCGTTTTTTAGGGGGGAGTTTTGGCTTAATATCAGTAACATTCTTCACAGATGTTAAAAGTCATGGAAAATAATGTAAATTGCTATGACCATCCAGTGAAGACTTCTCCATTATGCCACTTTCAAATATCTGGCCAGGCCCAGCCGGCATGACTTGGGACAGGGTCTGGAAATCACAATATTTAAATTCCCTGATATTTGCAAGTTTTTCCTGATAGTTAATCAATGTATCAATGGTGCTTTGACTAGAGACTCAAGCTAAATTTTGAGCCAGTTGCTCATGTGAGAGTCAGTTCTGAGAAGCGATCGGAAAGCCTTAGAAAACTGTTTAATTAACACTAGAAGTGCCAGAATTCCATAACTACTAGAACTGCCGCAAGCGGTCATTTTGACCGCTATATTCCAAACTCTATATCTTTAATGATAAATACCCAATTGAGAGATTAATGCATTTATTGTATTAATATGTCTTTAAAAAACAAAACAACACCAAACTGTACATTTAAACAAGTTTAATTATACATTTATAAATAAATAATATCCGTAGATGTCCTGAACAAAATGACGGAGTAGCCCATATTTGTTTACACAGTTCGATCGCGTCGCGCCCGCCGACACACACACACACACACACACACACACACACACACACCCCCCAACCATATTCCAGTATTGCAATCTTGACATTGCAGCCTGTTCATTATAGCCACAATAACATATAATAATAAAATAGTCAACCTAACATAAAAATTCCACTGCTCTGTTTGTAGCCTAGGCTAGCCTACACTTCGTACCATTTTGCGCATGTGAAGAGGATGATTTTTTCCGTCGATATTGGAACGTGAGTGAAGTACAAAGCCTATAATAAAGAAATAGTTTACCATCCAAATACATCGCAAATGTTGAAACATTTTGATTCTAATTAGAAAGTTACGTGAGCCTAACGCCGCTTACTTTCACTTTCGCTTATAACGCATTTCATTTTGGCTTGTTTATAGTTATTTTTTCATTCTTGTTCTGTTCTGAATATCATTACATTTAAATGATTTGTTGTTGAATATGTTTAGTGTATTTTTAACCACATTTTATTGTTGTGTATATTGGTATAGCCTATAATAATACCGCGAAATTCCGTGCGGTCAATATGACCGTCTGTGGCCGAAATAGGTAAATATGTTCATTTGTTTTTTTGCCTTATGTGTAATTTATATGAAAAACATTTTAAATGAAAATACAGACACTTTTAGGAAAAGTCAGGTACCAGCAGGATTGTATTTATTTTTTCAACAAAGTTATTGCAGATATAAAATTCAAAACGGTCAAAATGACCGCCATGGCCGTTCTAGTGTTAAGAGATATGAATGTAGAGCGGAAGCAAACCGTAAATAATGATAAAAAGTGCTGAGCATGAGAGGTGTGAAGGCACACGCCACAAGGCAGGCTAAAGAAATGCGCCTTTTATGTATATATAATTAAATCAATATTTAATATATATTTCAAATATTGTATGCTGTCAAAAATTAAGCATCCTACGAATGCTTGAGCATCATACGAAGCTCATAGCTTCATACAATTATTGTGATGTAGCAGATGTTTAAAACTCCATTAATATCATGTTCATATATCAGAAGTGTCAATCTGTGTAAAATCTGTTTGCTCTCCAGGTGTGTTTGGTGATTCAGTGTCAGTGATGGAGGGAGATTCAGTTACTCTAAACACTGATGTTACTGAAATACGTAAAGATGATGACGTACTGTGGAAATTTGGAGCTGAAAAATCTCTGATAGCTAAAATGAATAAAAAGAAGCAAATCTTCTCCACATATGATGATGTTCCTAATGGGAGATTCAGAGACAGACTGAAGCTGGACGATCAAACTGGATCTCTGACCATCACAAACACCACAACTGAACATACTGGAGTTTATCAACTAGATATAAGTGGAGCGAAAAAATCATCAAAAACATTAAATGTTTCTGTCTATGGTGAGTAGAGACGTCATTTTGTCGTTATTAAAGAAATATTCAGCATGAATTCAACTCGATCAACAGCATCTGTGGCACTGATTATAAAAAAAAGTTTTTTAAAAAGAAAATGTTTTATAGCAAAACTCAAGGTTAAGTCAATGTGATTTTTGGAGGACTTAAAAAAGGCCCTTCCATTAATTCTTCTGTTAAACATTGTGCATCAGGTCTCTTATGAGGCTACTAAGAGCGACGAGCCGGTCCCAAATCGAGGGTGAGCGTGACTCGCCACTCTCGTCTTGCGCCTCACATCTCTCAGCAGGACTGGGTTTGGGCCGGGTGATCGATAGCCCCTCCCCTTGAGTGGGGCGAGAAAGGAACTGGACGAACGGTCCCATAATCTGATTGCAACTGCAACTGTGTTAACCGAGCCGCCAAACAGCCCGGAAGGTGAAAGCATCGAGCAGGAATGTTCGGTCTCTGTCTTGGATGCCAGTTAGTTTCAACCACAGATGTCTCTCTGTGGCGACCAGAACACCATTGAACAGTCGCTTTAGTTACATGGAGAGAAAAATCTGTGGCTCAACGAAGCTCAGAGAACGACTCTTTGTCGATTGAACCACCCGCTCTCAAATCCTTTAACAGGTCAGCCTGGTACAACTGTTACACCACTACATCTTGCAGCCTGAGCTGCTCCCTGAAACTCTTTCCCCACCAGTGTAGAGGTTGTTCTGAACTGCTAAAGTGTGGAGAGTTGGTTTCTTTAATAATGCTGCAGACTCTTCTACCTGAGGCATCATCGTATAACCACGTGCATTCACACCCACGATAGCCGAATATGTCGACAGCGAAGGCACTAAGACACGCGATGTGTAAGGTTTCCCTCATGAGTGAGTTAACTCACTATGAAGGTCCTCAAAGAAGGGAGAAGCTGCTCACTGCAGAGCAAATGGGTGGAGCTTACATCTAGCTGGATGTCTAGCGAGGAGGAGCTAATGTAATTTGGGCCTAATGGGTGGAGCTATAATATCTAACCACACCCTAACCTTATGCACAACTCTATCCCTCCACCATCCCTTAGACGTTCAGAGAGGTGGAGCTGGACTAATCCCATCCCATTGGATGTCCACTCTGCAGTGAGTATCACTTGAAAGAAGGGGAGAGACCGATGTTGAGGTCCCTCCTTGTGGCCACCGGACAGAAATCTGTTCTCCAGTCTAGAGTGTTTGGGGGGCTCTTGTTCCCACGGCCAGTCTAAGGGTGTGTTCACACTTGTAGTTCGGTTGGTTCGTTTGGTCCGGACCAAAACAAATAATTTCGTTTTTTAACGCTTCTGGAGGATGTTTTCATGTCACGGGACTTACCGAACATCCAAAACAATGCTGTGTTCTGGGCGAAATACGCTCATTGTATATGCGTAACCTGCATAATATGCTATTCTGATCAGCTGAGAACTTGTGAAGAGCTTATAAAATGTGTAAAGGAGTCAAAACAGCAGCAGGAATCCCTCCATCACACACAAACGAAGATCTGCTGTGAGGAGACGTGGTTCTGATGCCTGTACCGAACTGTGATGGGCAACATCGCGACTATGACGAGGAAAAAAAGGTATGCTTGAGTATTCTTTTCTTTTTAGGGTCTCATCATCCTGTTTTTTCGTTTACATGTCTTTGGTCCGTGTTGCGTTGATATGAACCAGGGTTCGTTTGGAAGCTGATCGCGACCCATCTTTTCTATGGTTTCGGTCCGCTTGTTTGGTGGCACCAGGATTCAGATGGCAGCATTCACACTTATTCAAATGAACCGCACTAACAGAGCAATCACCAGGTGTCTTTTAAATCCAAATAAACATGCTAAGTGTAAAGACAACCTAATTGTAGTCTGGACACTGCATGAGTAGTGAGTAATTCCTCTTGCACTTTGTCACAAGAGAAACAAGAGATTCAGTGTGCTCCCTCTGAGCCGATGAGGTGCCAGGGCACGCTTTGGAGTCTGGCAAAGGGAAATCCCCATCTGGAGAGAGAGCGTGAGCGATAGGGGCAGACCCGTCTCTCGCCCAGAACGACGCGCGAGCCCCACGGTCGCATTGTGGGTGCTAGCACTTGGAAAAAAGATAATCGAGCGCGAAGCACTTTAACTGTGAATGTATCACAATGCTCACCATGCTCAAACGCAAGGGCAGCATGCTCTTCGTATTCAGGCACACACCCTTTACCTAGGGTGACCACCCGTCCCGCGTAGCGCGTGCGCGCTCAGCGTTTGAAGCCCAATTCATGTGTCCCGCAAATTGAGGCCGCGTCACGCATAATCTATGCTTGCTCAAAAAAAAAGTTATATCCTCGAGCCCCAGGCAGCCAAACGAACATTACTTGACAGTTCAACACGCTATTGTTGCCACACCCACCCTTCAGTTGAACTGCTGACTAGGTTGTTGTCAACTTTTTCGTGACAGCGCACGCATGCGCATACCAGACACACTGGGAAGGAACTTTTAGATTTGCGCTTTCCAATTTGAAAAATGGAGAAAGAGACTGAGTCTGAGAGGCACCACCATCATCAATTAAAAAGAGAAGGTGTGGGTACAAGAAAGACTGGGAAAATGAATATTTGTGGCCGAAAGGTGTTGAGGGGGATACCGAGAGGGCTTTTTGTGACCTTTGCAAAACGTTCTTCTCAATCGACATGGAGGGGAATACGATGTCAATCGTATTTTTTTTTAAATATTTTTTTAACTGTTCCTGTGGTGTTGAGCAACTACAATTCCTGTTAATCCTATAATTTTATATTATAATTTATTTAAAGTGAATAAATTGTAATGAAAAATAAATCAAATTAAATAGTAAATATTAAGTGGTGTATGTCAATTCACTGAATGTTCCAAATATTATGAATCTTTATTTAGAAAAAAAACAAAAAACATTGGTTGGCCTATTCATGAGCATACATCAGCCATTACACGTTTAGGGGAATAGGGCATTATTAATATACCATGTAAGGTGGTATGTGCTAGAAATGGGTAAACTTCTATCAGTGAGTCTGCCCGTGAGGTGGGGGCACCGCCGCGCCAGGCAGTGTCCCACATTGTCCCTCAGAAACATACCCCTTGTCCCCCCTTGGGCTTATTAGCAGGTGGTCACCCTACCTTTACCTTGTGTGACGCTCATTTTTTTTTTTTCGCTAGAGACGCAAAGAAATGTCTGCCTGTCAAGAGAGTGACAGAATTAGTAACACACACACACACACACACACACACACACACACACACACACACACACACACACCGCAGACTTCAGACACAACTCGGACAGATGTATTCTGCAGAAGTTCTCTGATGACTCTGCCATTGTTGGCCTCATCACTGAGGATGATGATGCAGAGTACAGAGGACTAATACAGAACTTTGTGGACTGGTGTCAGCGAAATCACCTCCGGATCAACACGGGGAAGAACAGGGAGATGGAGGTCAATTTTCGCAGACGGCGGCCTGCTCTCCCCCTCTGGTGAACATCCAGGGAAGGGATATTGAGAGAGTGGACACTTATAAGTACCTGGGTGTTCACTTAAATAACAAGCTGGACTGGACTCCTAACACTAATGCTCTGTACAAGAGGGGTCAGAGCAGACTGTACTTCCTGAGGAGGCTAAGGTCCTTTGGAGTGACAGGGCCCCTCCTTAAGACGTTCTATGACTCTGTGGTGGCATCAGCCATCCTCTATGCTGTGGCCTGCTGGAGCAGCAGCATTACTGAGAGGGATATAAAAAAGTTGAATAAGGTGATCAAGAAATCCAGCTCTGTCCTGGGCTGTTCTCTGGACTCAGTAAGGGAGGTAGGAGTAGACAGAAGGGTCCTGGCTAAATTGACAGCTATGCTGATCCATGAGTCTCACCCACTGCACTATACTCTGTCAGCCCTGGAGAGTAGCTTCAGTGACAGGCTGCGCCATCCCCGCTGTGTGAGGGAGAGATACCGCAGATCTTTCCTACCAGCGGCCGTCAGATTGTACAACGAACACTGTTGACTGTTGACTTTGGACTCTTTTATTTTTATTTTATTATTTTATATTTATATTTACATCACATGTCCCATATAGCGTGCTATACCTGACTTATGTGTATTGACCTTTTAATAGTTTTTTATAATATCAGTATTTATTATGCCGCAGGACACTGTATAGCCTATTTTAGTCCGTTGTTATTGTATAGAAATTTCTGACTTTATTTGTGAGAACGGCATTTCTTTGTTTAATACGTGGCTATGCTATTTGTACATTTATCTATCTTTGTCCTGTCTTTCTATCTCTGTCCTTTATCTACTGTTGCAAACCGTAATTTCCCCATTGTGGGACAAATAAAGGTTTTTCTTATCTTATCTTATCTTACCTCTGATGGTGATGCATTCCAATGGCATCACCGTCAGAGGTTCAAGTTCAAGGCCAATTTCATTGGTGTGTTTGCACACATTCTTCATAGCCGGTCACACACAAAGTGTTCCCATAGCGCTACTAACAGCACATCATAGAGAGAAGCTTTTAAAATGGAACTGCGTTTTTTTGATGCGCTGTTCGTTTTAAACTTCAGAAATGGTAAAAGGGCACAATTATGTCCCATGGTCCGGATGAAACCAATGACGGTCCACCATTTGAATACCACCGCCCTAAACACTCACGCAAAACATTGAGCTGGAAAAAAGATGTCAATACTCCTCTTCATTCTCTTGTTTTCTAGCTCGTCTGCCTGTTCCTGTCATCATCAGTAACTCTTCACACTGTTCTTCATCATCATCATCATCAAACTGTTCATTGGTGTGTTCATCAGTGTTGAATGTGAGTGATGCGACTCTCTCCTGGTACAAAGGAATCAGTGTATTGTCCAGCATCAGTGTGTGTGATCTCAGCATCAGTCTCTCTCTACCTCTGGAGGTGGAATATCAGGATAAAAACACCTACAGCTGTGTGCTGAACAATCCCATCAGCAACCAGACCACACATCTGGACATCAACACACTCTGTCACACATGTGCAGGTACCACAGCACTGATGATATATGTGTGTATTTACTGACCTGATCTCGGTCTTCTGGTGTAGATCACACTGACGCATTCACTTACATTAATGTCTCTCTTCAGACATTACAACACAGTCTCCTTCTTCTCCTCTTCAGTCTCAGTGTCTCTGATAGTGTTGATCTCTGCCGCTTCTGGAGGATCTCTGTTGATTGTACTTGCAGTCATTGGGATCTTCTGTATCTGCAGGAAATGTAGAAAAACAGGTCAGGAGTGCAAACAATTAATATGTTAAAATATGTATATTTTATAAGGCACAGATTTCAATATTTGATTGAAAACTTTGTTGTTAACATGTATGCATTATGTTACTGTTAATGCAGTTCAGGCCCAGGAGAAAGACATGAATACTTCTGCATTGTGTAAACCAACAAGACGAAATAAGGTGAGATCATTCTGTGATGAAAAGGCAAGAAGTTGATGCAGTCAGTTAATCTGTTAATTTTGGTGTTTCATTATATGCATCAGACGATCAGTGAACAGATGTGGATGCTCAACCTTGTTAATTATTACCTTCAGGAGGAAAGACTAGAAGGATGTTTTTATGCTTTTTACACTACTGTTTTCACTGCAGTGTAAATACTGACATACAGTATTTCCATTTTGCAGACCTTTAAATTAATTTTCCCCAATAACAATAAAATATTTTTTATAGGCTATTCAATGATAAAAAAAAAGTCTTAATTTACTCACCGTACTGTTATGAGTTTCTTTTTGGCAGTATGCCAGCCTCAGTCATGATTCAATTACATTGCATGTTTATACATACAATGAAAGTGATCTGTACACTCCGTTTGCAGTGTGTATGCGGTGCGTGTTGCAGTGTTTGTGTTGTTGAGGAGCAGCACGTGCCATTGAGCTTTCACATGCTTGTGTTTGCAGCGCGCAACCAATCCGCGGCTTTACCACAAACATTTATTCACTATTTTTATCTGAAATACAAAAGTTTTTATCAGCAACTTTTATTTAAAAAAAAAAAGAAAAGTTTTGTTAGCGTTACGATTCTCTTTGTACACAGTACAGTTACACTTCTTTAGATATTAAGCTGCTCAAGGAAGTGACAAAATGTTTAAAATTACTTTTCTAAAGTTAAAAGCACCAACATTTTAAATTAAAACTTACAATTGACAAAACATTTTCATTTGTATTTAAATCTTTAAGAAATCCTGTGCATCATTTTTTATTTATTTAATTATATTTATAGCGCCTTTAACCAAGGCGCTGAACAATTTTTAAACTAAACAGTACATTGTACACAGTAATAAATAGCTTGTTGTTTTTTCCACCTCCTAGAAGAGATGAGTAGTACCATCCATTGGTTCCCGGGGGAGGATTTTATGTAGGCCTACATTTTAGGGTGGGTGATGTCACTAACCCGTGCTGTCCCTACCAGCCGTTAGTCCTTACAAATCAATTTCTTTAAAAGAAAATATCTCCATTTGCTTTGATCTTCACATGTTGTTTATGCTCAAACAGCAACATTACACACTAACTAAAGTTAGAAAAGTGAAATCATAATCAACCACCCCTTTAACATGTGTAGCCTATGGAAAACGGAGTGTGAAACAGCCAGGCGTAACTGAAAGTCTCAAATTTATGCAAATGATGGGCGATAACCAAAGGTTAGGTCACCTAGGCTACAATCAATTGAAATGTTCAAATTTTAAAAACTATGCCCAGCCAAATAAATAATTTTACAGACACTTTAATAGGGTTTAGTGAAGCCTACATAAAATGTTATTAGGCTATACATTTTTACAAAAGTATTTAAACTTTTGCTCTTGATTGACTGTATATTTTTTTCTTGCAGAAATCAAAGGAGGCCGTGTATGAAAATATCACCCCAAAACGGTGATCAAATACAACATCTCTGCTTTTTCCTCTGACTCTGGTTTGCTTTCACTTTTTTTTTTTTCATCTAAGGTTTTTTTTTTTTTTTTTGGCTTTTGCACATACATTAGCCTACACTCTCATAAGATCTATTGTTATGTCTGAAATTGTGTTGCTGTGTATTAGTTTAATTTAGTGGTGCACAAAAGGCACAGAAACTGAACTAAATGTTCTATTTTTAGCTCAACACACATAGAAACTTTATTACAGTTTGATCTCATCCCTCACTGTTCTGTAGCCTATATCACTTGGTCTACTCCTGTTTAAATAAATAGACAATTGAATATGGAATGCATAGTTTACAGGATATCACAGATAATCATGGATATTTTGGCAAATTCAGCACAAGCACATCATCGCTCTCTAGTGTCCAAATCATAAAATCACATATCTCTAATAATAGTGCTACTTTTACCCAATAGAGTCCGCTATGAATAAATAAGCGGAAAATATTGAGTGATGGGAGCTTTCGAAACACGCTTCAAGCTTCGAAACCTTTGTGAATCATTTGTTTCGAACAATGAGACTGCCAAAGTCACTTTTTCCCTCTGTCAAAGTCACATGATTTCAGTAGGATGGGATTCCGTTACGTCATAAAATAACACATATTATAAAGACACTTTTTTATTGGATGCAACTGTATGATTTATTAATTGCCTTTAATAGGTTACACCTTCAATAGAACGTTTATGGGTTTGTAAAAGGTGTTTATGCATGTTTGGACTGAGTTTGTGTTGTATTTACACTGTTGTGACCAGCAGGGGTCACCAGCGTGTGGAGATTCCAACGATTCAAAACAGTGAATCATTATTTCGAAGCAATGGTTCAATTGATTCAAAGTTTCACTATATAATAAACTAAATAAGACCTAACTGATCAATACGCTACCTTCGGATGCCTGTTTATTATAATAATTATAATAACAAATTCAATTAAACACAGATTACTTTAGTTTATTATAATAAAAATAGCCTACATATTTACTGTAGTGATGGAAAATCACACCAGCAGAACATCAACACATTCCTGCTATAGGACCAGAAGACAGACCTGAAGCTGTAATGATAAATAGATACAGTTATTGTTATTGTAGATTGACTGTCTTTGTAAACTCATATTATGATGTTTGATGTATGTATGATATAAAGTATGATGAATTTAACTCGTTGTACAGACTAATCAAAATGCTTCATTATTGCCTTTGTTATGTGTCATTATATATTGCTCGAAATAAAAAATAAAATAAATTCATTCATTCATATTTACTGTCATCACGTGTGGCGCCATCTGGTGGTGAATAACAGCAGCTAAAAAAGCATTACAGCACAATGCAACCGTTATTTCAGACTAGGAATCATGTGACAATGAAAATTGTGTCACAATGTGAAGGTGATAGAGATGATCTCATCTGTGTTATGTTTTAATACTGAGTCAGAGCTCACGCTTTCATTTATTTTTATCACTCTATTTTAACATCCTCAATGCTGTGAACTTGTACTCACTAATGACAGAAACACGAAGCACTGAAGTAGAGAAATATGTCTGGAGTTATAATGTAACATACAAACAAATAAAAAGAACATTATTGATTCACACATTCAATCAGACACGTTAATGAATCTATTGGATGATCTTGTGGAATCTAATGAACGTCATATAAACCACATCCTGATTCACACCCCATACAATCAGATAGTATTCAATAAACCACAATAACACCAGTTTCTCAGGCTTCAGCTGTTTCTGTGTACTGTTGCGTTCAGATCAAGGACTTTTAGTTTGAAATCTCTCTCTTTCTGTGTTTTCTTCCTGTTAATCTGTTCCTTTATTACCCATTTCACTCACTGCCTGGTGTCTTGTTTATTCTTTGTAAATATAGTTATAGTCCTGTAGTTTATCTGAGCACGTGTCACAGGGTGTGTGTGTGTGTTTACCCTTTTTGATAAATACCACTTTGAAAATAGATCCACGCTTCAACTCAGTCCTTCAAACCAAGCTCTTGACAGACTGTTTTTTTCCCATATGGTGGAAATTTGAAAGAAAAGAAAAAGAAACCCATTCTAAACGTTTGAACAGTTAAATATGATAATTGTGTTACTGTTTCTCTCCCTCTGTCAAACAGTTGCTTGTCTTGTTAGTTTTTTCTCCAGTAGATTAAAGTGTCTCAAATCTGATAATAGCAGGACAGGAAGAAGCTCTTCACCAGCAAGCTAAACACACACACACACACACACACACTCACACTCACTGAACGCACACTCTCACATGCAAGATGTTTGTCCACCCAACAGACAAAACCACATTTCTGTAGAAAACCGACCTCAGGAGTTTCATTCTGACTCAGAAGATGAACTTCAGTAAAACTGCCACTGTGAGGTGATGGCAGACGATTTTATCTGTACTTTGGGTTTTTCCATTCACTAAAAATGTGGAAAAAATATGCATAATTTAAAAATCAGTGGTTAGGCTTTCTGGCATTTCTAAAAAAAACTTGCAAATAAAGTCAATATTCTATGATTTGTAATTTTCCAGTCAGAGATCCAGTCATATTATGATTTGTCCAATTTTTATTTCTTAGCAGCAGACAATTAAATAATAAATGAAGAGTAAAATGAATTCATCCATAAACAGGATTAAAAGTTTAATAAAGAAACTGTGTAAAATGAACAGTTAAAACACTTTTCACTAAAGACAAAAACATAACTTTTGAAAAGTGTTTTCACACTCTGAGGTGTTAGCCCGTATCCTGCAAGATGTTCAGATACAGTAACATTCGTTTACCACTTTACTGAGACATGCAGGTGAGCATTTGTGGTCTACTTACAGTCTTTTGGCCTCATCTAAACAGCAAGCACAAAAGTTCACCCTAAGACATTCAGCTACATGTGAGGCATTAATACAGTAAAAGAAAGGTATTAAACATACATTTAATAGTAAAATCATCAAAATGATAATGAGAAACACATCAACATGATAATTATTTGTTAAAATATGATATTTGAGTAAATGATAAAACATAAGCCAGAAATATTTATATTTTTTCTTTTTCTGATTCATCAACCTTCATTAAACTGACAAAAGTACAAAGAAAAGATTTCCAGTGCTTTCACTGACCAACTTATATTTATTTTGTAAATATGAACACATTTTGATTTTGATGGCTGCAACATATTCCAAAAAAAGTTAGGACAGACGCATGTTTACCACTGTGTCACATCACTTTTCCTTGAGTAACAGAGATCCAAGTTTCATTTCTTGATGCATTTCTTGATGCATTCTTGATTCAGTATTATGTATGGAAGATGGTGAAACACTTTGTAATCCTGCATTGAGAAATGTGATTTTTGAATTGTTTGAGAATTCTCTCATGATATTTGGCACAAAGTGGTGAGCCATTAACCCATATTTGGCGGATGCTTCTTTTTATACCCAAATATGATGCCCTCACCTTTCACCAGTTCACCTACATATTGTGGGCTGTTCCAAAACAGTTTAACTTGGATGTTGCTGCTGGAAGAGGTGTTAGTGAGGCCAGCAGGGAGCGCTCACCCTGTGGTCTGTGTGGGTCCTAACGCCCCAGTGTAGTGACGGGGACAATATACTGTCAAAGAGCACCATCCTTCAGATGAGACATTAAACCAAGGTCCTGACTCTCTGTGGTCATTAAAAATCCCATGATGTCCTTCGAAAGAGTATTAGGGGTGTAACCCGGGTGTCCTGGCCAAATTTGCCCCTTGGCCTCTGTCCATCATGGCCTCCTAATCACCTCCATATACTGACCGGCTTCATCACTGTCTCCTCTCCACCAGTAAGCTGGTGTGTGGTGGGGGTTCTGGCGCAGCATGGCTGCCGTGGCATCATCCTGGGCTGTGTTCCAGTCCACTTTTAGACACGCACTTGCAAACTTCCCTAAGCACTTCCCCATTTTGAAGTGCGTTCCACTTCGTGAAGTGGACGAGGGAAGATTATATGAACAGACCCTCGTTCCCTCGATTCTGACCGAGGGACTATGTCTACTTCATATGTAGCCTACACTTCAGACAGCTCCATATACCACAACGCAACACGAGTGTGACGTCAACGCATATTGTGTTTAATTTACCCCACCACAAACAACTCTATGATATATTAATTATAAAAAAAAAATCTAAACAACTCAAACACACCTATATATATATATATATATATATTAGGGTGACCATACATCCTGTTTAACCAGGACATATCTGGCCAGGATTTCCCGGGATTCGGCTTTTGCTTTCTACAGTCACCATTCATTATGTTTACATTATTACGTTATTTGACACTGACACGTACGTGCCAGCTTTGCAGGTCATGCATTCTGATTCACACGGATCCCGATCGAGACGAAAACACAGGAATTTTCTTAGCAATGCTAGAACGCACATCAACCGATCACTTGTTTAACGTTCATGTAAACACTACATTCAGATTAACCAATCGGAATTAATTCAGTAGGCTACTACTGAATCAAAAGGTGTACATGTAAACAAAATGAATGGCGACGAGAAAGCAAAAGCCGAATC
This sequence comes from Leuciscus leuciscus, assembly GCF_965113295.1. Classification (NCBI taxonomy): domain Eukaryota; kingdom Metazoa; phylum Chordata; class Actinopteri; order Cypriniformes; family Leuciscidae; genus Leuciscus; species Leuciscus leuciscus. The sequence goes on from NC_138739.1 coordinate 13,906,920, forward strand.
GCGGATATTTTGGTCGATCTCGAAATCCCGGCCGGACATGACCTGGAATATGGTCACCCTAATATATATATATATAGAATGCTGCATTAAACAATTTCGTAATAAAAAATAAAATAAATAAATCAACCCTATAGTGGATTCTAAGTGATCAAGGGCTTTAGCACGTTCCAATTCAGCCTATAGCAAAGTTTACGCCAGTAGTGGCACTCGTGTCATGTAAGCAATGACGTACAGCCGAGTGAACGAGACAGAGGGAAGTTAGCTAGTGAAGGGCATGACAATTTTGGAGTGGAACGCAACCCAGGTGGATGCTGCAAATTGGTGGTGGTTGAGGAGATTCCCCCCTTCCATGTAAAGCGATTTGAGTAGAAAAGCGCTATATAAATGCATCTGTCCTAAATTTATTTGAAGTGCATGCAGCCATCAAATAAAGCAATAAGCCCCACGAAGCCATGTTTTACAGTGGATTTAGAACAGCTAAGGGGCGTTTTTAGGCACGACGTGGAGCACATTCGTTTTATAAAACGATTACTCCATAAAAATATTCATATTAATATTTATTTTATTCATAAAATAAACACCAGCAACAAAAAATATAACGTTATAATAGAATGTATTCCTCCGCCAAGCAATGTAGTTCCAAAGAGGTTGCCAAGCAACACATGCAGCAACAAAACATCGCAGACGGCAGTTGCGCAGTAACACTAATGTAATGCGCTCACAGCTGTGTGTTTGTTGAGTAATTTACAACAGCTTCAAACACGGCTCAACCAATCAGAATGTTTTATAAATCCAAATTTGTTTATGTTTACAAAATACACACTGAAAACATTGGTCTTTTTTTCTTTGTACGAATTTCTTTGTACTTTGTACTTAATCGATAGCCTGGTTGACAGCAGACCCTTGTCAGTTGTAACTGAGAGTGGGTCTGGGGAAGGTTCGTTCACACACAGTCCATTTACAAAGGGGCGTCACCAACGGACATTGCTCAAATGCCTCTGGGCGCAACTGGATAGACCTAAAACCTGCTTCAACGTCACTGAGCTGACGTCATCATGTAAAGCCCTCAACGTTTGTGATTTGTGTCTCGATTTGGAAAAATTGGAAATGGGCTTGAATGGGCTCTTGGCCAGACGGACTTGCAGAGCAAATCTCAAATTGGCCGGAAGTACGTCAGGGTTTTTCCAGGCAACTTAATCGACTCTTTGTCAATTAAACGTGAAGTAGAAATGTCTCAATTTAAGTGTACATATTACTACCAATATGGTACATATTAGTACCTTTTGAATAGGTAGCGCCCCAGTGCCAGCTTCTGTGCATTTTTGTACCTTTTCTGACAGTGTAGTTGCCTGACTGCACTGTGGCACTACCTATTCAAAAGGTATACATGTACCATTTTGGTAGTAATATGTATACTTTGGGCACTTATGTGTACATTTACGATATACACCCTTAAAGGAATAATTAAAGGGGTGGTATAATGCCCTTTTCACAAGATGTAAAATATATCTATGATGTCCCCAGAGTGTGTGTGTGAAGTTTTAGCGCAAAATACCCCACAGATATTTTTATATAGCAAGTTAAAGTTGTCACTTTTTCAGGGTTTGCAAAAACGCACCGTTTTGTGCCTGGCCCTTTAAATGCAAATGAGCTGCTGCAGAGGGTGGGGTTTCAAGAGCTCGTGTCTGTTAGCAGCTGCTGTTACCTCACGCAGACACTAAAATGACAGAAACTGTTCTGCCTTTAATGTTAAACGGAGTCAGATAAGGATGGAGAGACTCAAGAAGAAGTGACAACATGTAGAATGCAACAGGACGTCTCTGAATGGTTAGTTGATGAATTTATGTTGCTGATGTGGAGTTAACTATCTTCAATTAGGATATTCTGTCATGATAAATCTATAAATTGCTCATATATGAACTGTTGTTCATAACTGTACAGTCACAAATGTACTCTTATACAACAACTTTTCCTCTTCTCAACATGGACTGCGTGTTCCCGGGGGCGGGGTTTATGTAAATTCTAGGGTTAGTGATGTCACTAACCCGAGAGGAATGTCGTGTAGTCCCAACCAGCCGTTTGTTATAGTCCTTTTCTTTAAAAGCAAATATCTCCCTCTGCTTTGAACTTTGAGCGTCGTAACTTTGCAGATGTTGTTTATGCTCAAACAGCAACATTACACACTAACTACAGTTAGAAAAGTGAAATCATAATCAACCACCCCTTTAACTTTAAAATCACACAGTTGATGTACCCCCATTGATTTCCATAGTATGAAAAAAAAAATATTATTTTTTTCCTACTATGGAAGTCAATGCGGCACATCAACTGTCTGATTACTGATATTCTTCAAAATATTTTCCTTTGTGTTCAGCCGAAGAAATAAATTCATACAGGTTTGAAACAACTTGAGGATGAGTAAATGATGACAGAATTTCCATTTTTAAGTGAACTATTCCTTTAAGGGGTAAATAAGGTAGGCTACCTCTAGAAAGCGTACCACCACAGTGAAAGCTTTTACACCATGTTTTCTGAGAGTATCGTACAAAAAGCAAGTTCAATGACAAAAATAAGGAATATTTTGCCCATTAAGAACAGTTAAAGTCTTAATAACAGCAAGATGAACTAGTATAGTATATTATGTAAATGCAGGTTTGTGAAACTAGGAGGGTCACACTGTGTCGTGGGAGGATTCACAGAATACATAACACTTCTGCTGTATGTTTAGCAGGAAGTTTCATTAGATCAGACTCAAAACTAGAACATGTTTCACATGTTTGTTTTCTGTCCATGCTGGTGGAATCTGATCGGTGAGTTATAAAAACATTTTCATGGCTTAATTTCATGTTTTCTCTGTTTGATCTCAGTATCTCTGTTACGGTAGCATTTGGCAGTTTACAGTAGCAGTTTATGAATACATTTGACATTTTACACATTTTATTTTTCTTTATCTGAGTCAAAGGAATGTCCATATTGCGGTGATATACAGATATAAGATATACATTTAATTTAGTTCTTATTGGTGCAATAGTTAAGTGATCCAAACAGTGCTGAGAGTTTTTGCATGTAAATGATCAAATCTACAGCTGATTTCAGGCTTTGTAAACCATCAGAATCTTTAATCTGTGTAAAATCTGTTTGTTCATCAGGTGTGTTTGGTGAATCACTGTCAGTGATGGAGGGAGATTCTGTCACTCTAAACACTGATGATACTGAAATACGTGAAAATGATGATGTACTGTGGAAATATGGAGCTGAAAACTCTACCATAGCTAAAATGAATAAAAAGAAGCAAATCTTCTCCACATATGATGATGTTCCTGATTGGAGATTCAGAGACAGACTGAAGCTGGACAATCAAACTGGATCTCTGACCATCACACAAACCACAACTGAACATACTGGAGTTTATAAACTAGATATAAGTGGAGCAAAAAAATCATCAAAAACATTCAATGTTTCTGTCTATGGTGAGACGTCATTTATCTAAGCATCCATATTTTATTCATAGGTTAAATAATTTTAAAGTTTGAGATGACAGACACATTCAGAGACCGTGAACACACTAAACACTCAACACAAAGTATATTACACTGATTTACTACAATTCACAACACCTAAACTAGACTGAATGTTCATGTTTCTCTTTATTCTCTCATGTTTTCCAGCTCGTCTGCCTGTTCCTGTCATCAGTAACTCTTCACAATGTTCTTCATCATCATCATCATGCTCACTGGTGTGTTCATCAGTGTTGAATGTGTGTGATGTGACTCTCTCCTGGTACAAAGGAATCAGTGTATTGTCCAGCATCAGTGTGTGTGATCTCAGCATCAGTCTCTCTCTACCTCTGGAGGTGGAATATCAGGATAAAAACACCTACAGCTGTGTGCTGAACAATCCCATCAGCAACCAGACCACACATCTGGACATCAACACACTCTGTCACACATGTGCAGGTACCACAGCACTGATCATATATGTGTGTATTTACTGACCTGATCTCTGTCTTCTGTTCTAGATCAGACTGATGCATTCACTCACACTAATGACTCTCTCCTTCAGTTCCTCCAGTCTCAGTGTCTCTGATAGTGTTGATCTCTGCTGGATCTCTGATGATTGTTGCTACAGTTGTGATCTTCTGGATCTGCAGGAAATGTAGAACAATTGACACAGAAGGCAAGTATTACTGCTTTTAAATAAGTAATATAACAAATACTATTTTGAAAATATGCTCTAAACCAGTCGACTGATTTAATCAATTAAGTAAAACTATTCTCATAATTTTGAAGTTAAACATTATACAAAACCAAACTAAAATGTGTAGTTATTCTCTGTAGATTACACTCATATCATAATGCATGTCTATTTCTATATACCGGTAATGACAACGTTGCTCGTCTCACTCGAACAAAGACAGATTCTGCATTTCTCAAACTGCATCAACACTGCTTCCAAAAACTTAAAAAAGCGTTTTCAATTTTATGAACTCTCTTACATGCTGGTGTTCAAATTAAAGTCTATATGAATGATGATTTTTGTTGTGCTTGTTGAGCCTAAAAGCTGATTAAAAATACCTTACTTTTGTCAAACATCCCATTTGATTTGATTTATGTGTAAAGAATGTCTAAAAAATTTATGACGAACACATTTTTTAAGGAACATTTTGTGTGGTAAATTCAATTTGTTAATGCCATTTTTAAAAACTGCAGTTAAACATTTATTTATTTAAGTTTGAAAGCCCTAATAATAACATGAATATTGTGAAAAACCACATTTTTAAGATTGGATTTTGATATTTTAATGCTCACAGTTCTATTATTGTTCAAACAGTTGAGACTTGTGAAGATGAGATCACTTACGCTGAGACAACATTCGACAAAAGAAGCGCACAGAAATCGGTGAGACAATATATTGTTCATTTGTTGAGTATTTGTACAATTTCATCAGAGAATCAAATGTAGATCAGTGTGTGCACATTTGATTTTGTCTTTATAATATAGAAGCTCATTTTCACCACATAAGATTGTGCTTCAGGTGTAGTAGAGAGAGAGAGACACAAATCATGAAGTGGACTATAATTGAGGAGCATAATTCAATTATTAAAATTCCAATCTTGGTCTTGGTCATGAAAAATTCAAAATTATAAGTTATTATAAGGTAAGAAAATATCACATACAAAGTTGAAATTGTGACTTTTTGTCAAAATTACAGTAGGCTATGACATACTAATTTTTACTTTTTTATTTTTGGATTTTTTAATGTAATGATATCGACTTTCTGTGTCACAATTTTGACTTATGTCTTAACTCTAATTTACCAGAGCATTTTTCTTATGTGGTGGAAATGTGCATCCATATTATAATGATCTATCACATAAATCTCAAACACAACAGCACCGTCAGATGTTTTGTTACTTTGAAAAAAAAACATAACATTTATTATTATTATTATATCTTGTCTTATGCATTTTTTTACAGAAAGTTGAAGAGGAGGATTGTGTAGATTATGCACCAATCGCAACGAGAAGATGATCAAACTTTAGTCTTTTTCTGAGTACAAGACCCAGATTGTGATCACTTCACTGGATCCTCCTGCAACGGCCTCAGACTCTAATGCCTGGCTCACACTACAGGAGTTTTAGGCCGATTTATGCCCGATTTCCCCCTCCCGAGAATCGGAGAAAAAATCTTGTCGAGGACCTTGATCGGTTCCGATGTTCGGCGCAGATTATCTGGTAATGTGAGGTGTTCACAGATCGAATCTTGCACCTCCCGATCTGCTCTCACACAAATCGGGCTCGCCCCGATCATATCAAACATGTTTGATATTTAAGATTTTAAATCGGGATGAGCAAGTCTGTGATTACGTCAGTGCTGTCAAAATAGCCAGGAAACAAGTAGGGCTGTCGTGCTGAAGGAATTTCCCTTGAGATAATTTTGAGTGACTCAACTCGATATGCGTTTTTATCTCCATTTATTTATTGCTAAATAAATGAGTGTTACGCTGTGGTCAGCAGGCACAAAGACGAGTACATGTTCATGAAACCGAAAGTAAAAAGCGCGTTAAAACGAAGTGGATTAAAATGAAGATACAACACGTCAAAATAAGGGTCGGGGGTCCACATAATATAATAAACACAACATAAACATGACAATGAGCTTGTTAGACCATTGTTATATAACAGTTAATTCCTTGAATCTCACTTTACGAGAGGCTTTCTGCTGATATTTTTACCAGTATTGACATTGAAAGTTTCTGCGCATTAGAGACTGTCACTCAGTCATTAAACTGTTCATTCAACGGAAATGTAAAAATGCGGATGCATTCACAGATAGGTGCTAGATGTAATGAAACAAGCTGTTAATTATTTTAATATTTAATTTAAACTTTGAGCTCCACTTTACAAGACTCTGAGCAGGACAACGCTAAAGCTGATGCGTCACTCCATGATCAACGCCGGCATTGATTTTTTATTGTATTGACCAGCGCTGACGCCATTCATGAGAAATATCCTTAAAAGGATGATTTTTGAAAGATTTCGCTTTCCTTGGTCAGGGCTACCTTTTCACCAATATGACTTGATATGAAGGCACACCCGTCGTTTTGGGCGGCCAGGGGGCTGTGCCCGCCCCCAAAAATGCTTGTGTTTTTTTGTGCTATTTGTTAAAATATTATAATGTTATTTTTTTCCATTCAGGCTATGTTGATTATGAAAAGTGAACAGCACGAGTAAGATATGATGTGCAATGTATCGGGAGACATAGAGTGGGTCAGACATGATTTTGACCACTTCATTACGTTTTGCTTTGTAGAAAGCCTTTCTTTAAAGTGAATTTCGTTTTGTATAAATTGTTTCTTAATTTATATAATTTTTTTATCAACCAATTGCCAATTGCCTGGAAGCAAATATAGCAGACAATAATCATGCAACATGACATAGAGGCGCCTGCGCTGTCGCATTGCTCGTGAACTGGAGCGCATCTCATCATAAATTAACCGAAACTCAGTGTATGCCTGAGAAATACATCGAATCTTTAAATGTCTTTAAACGAAACAATTCAAAACGAAAAGAAATAGGCTACTCTCTGATTATGTAATCCATGTGCATTTCTCTCTATATAGGCGCGTTCACTACGGAGATGGCGATCGTCAACTTCATCTTTGCAGCCGACAGAAAACACTAGTTTATTAATAAAAATCAATGCACGCGTCACCGGATTTACAAATGCACATCTAGCTTGTTGCACGCTTGTTGTCGAAATAACGAGATATTATGTTGAAATAACATTATTAGCCTAATAAATCTTTAATCAATATTTGATTGAATGCTGAATGCTGTGCTTGGTAAATTTAATAAAATTAATACTTTAATTGTGACAATTAAAATAATTGAATATTAAATATTAAGTGGCCAATTTTTGTAATAGTATGGGCTCGGGTAGGGTCGGGCTTGATTTTTTTGGGCCCGATCTAAGCTCTTAACTCAAAGTAGCCTACCGGTAGGTTCAAAGTCTCTGTGCGTGTGTGTGTGTGTGTGTGTGTGTGTGTGTGTGTGTGTGTGTGTGTGTGTGTGTCTCATGGCAATGCATGTCCCATATGTTTCCATGCTTTTCCACTTCAGATCTGCTGCGTGAGATCACGTGAGGCGCTTCCTCTGGCACGATAATCTTAATAACATTTTGTAGTGTGTGGTGCACCGCGATTTTCAAACCTTGTAGTGTGAGCATGTTTAAGATTTGAGGGACGAAAATCTGCAAAGATTCTCCTTAAGTGTGTGCTGCAACCAGATTTAAAAATCGGTTAGGATTTTAAAACTCCTGTAGTGTGAGCCAGGCATTAGGGCCCTATTTTAAGGATCTAAGCTCATGGTCTAAAGTGCATGGTGCAAGTGCACTTAGTGCATGTCCGAATCCACTTTTGCTAGTTTAACGACGGGAAAAATGCTCTGCGCGCCCAGCGCATAGTCTAAAAGGGTTATCTCTATTCTCTTAATGAGTAATGGGTAAGTTTTGGGCGTAAAGTGAAATAAACCAATCAGAGTCTCATCTCCCATTCCCTTTGCAAGCGAAAAGACTGAACGCTTCTCCAGAGAAGAAACAGATCTGCTCATGCGTGAGGTTAAAACGCAAGCAGACCATCGAAGTGGAAAAAGTGTGCGCACGTTGTCATAATCTATTCAACAGTCTATTTCAGTCGCCTCAAAATAGCAACATGCCAACAGACCAGCTTTGCTATTTAAACAACGTGGGACGTGTAAATGATAACTGCATCGGGCTGAAACTTGCATTGCACCGGGTGTATGATAGGGCCCTTAGTCAATGGTTGAGTTTGACTAACAATGGATTCATTAAAAGATCTCATAAAAACATCAAAGGTGGAGGGTCATTTTGTGTTGCTGCTTCTATGGTACTCTCTACCCCTCACTCTCCATAACATTTCGTCTACTTTCAAGACCCAGCTAAAAACATACAGTATCTGTTTGATATGTATTTTCAATAATGTGGCCTTATGTGTGTGCATTATATGCATATTCGTAATGTACTAAGCAGCCTTGAGCAATGTAAAGGCGTTATATAAATAAAACTTATAACTTGTTAAAAGTCTTTGTGTTTCAAGGTTAAGTATTCATTAGAGTGTTTACATTTTTACTCGTACAATGCAAGATGTAGATGCAACTAAAGGAACAGACACCTTGCTGATGTCTCTATTTATGTCAGTACAGAAATGTGGTTTGATCTGTAGAAGAACAGCTTGTGCACGAGCACATTTCTGCTGCTGGACGTGTGTGTTTGTCTCTAAGGTGTGGTTGAGGTTTTTGTTTCCATCCCTGCTTACATGAAACCATTATGACTTCTGGTCAACAGAGAAACTACTTTACAACACACCGGTGATACTGAACCCATCAATGCTGATGTTTTACAAAAAGTTCTCAAATCAAACAGAGATATTGTTCGAAATAAGAAAATATATGCCTTGTGTGCATATGCATCATGATCCTTTTTACTTATACACTGTATATCTTATGCATATCTCATCTTATACACAGCACAATCATGCAGTTAAGCAGTGCTAGTTTCAGTTGTTTTTCTAGCTGTAACACTTCCTTCTAAGAAGAACTTTTCTTGATACCTTTTTTTTCGTATAAAGGTCATCCTATTTTGTTCTGCCAATGTTTCGGTCATTATTTTAAGAATAAATGCAAGGTATGATTTACAATTTATGTTTGTTAATAACTGACTTCTTTTTCATCAGTTTTAGGAGAAACTAACAATGCTAACAAACTTTTTTTAGTAGCATAACAGCACATGTCCACAGGTAAACAAATAAGGTATAAACTTAAATGAAATGTTTTGTTTTATGTAATATGACACTGGTGGGAGTGGCCACACGTCAAAGCAGGACTCACTCAAGGTGAAATATAGAAAAATATTTGACATTCAGATTTTTAATTTCTAACTTAAACACTAAATGTAAACTGTTACACACACACACACACACACTGTTTAAAAATGTGTCAGTTTTTTGTAAGTTGTTAAGTAATCACTGCAAGTGAATCACTGGTGAAACATCTGTTATAATACTATAAATAACTAGTTTTAAAATGTAGAAATAGGCCTTTTCCTATACACAATGGTGTAGTTAAATCTAACAGCCTCTGTATTGAGCGCCATCTAGTGTTCAAAATAAGACTTCACATCTAGAACAATAATACTAGGGTTTTTTCTGTGTTTGTTTATCGGTCCAGCTAGCCAACCTGTGATCTCTGTGATCTTCTGTCTCTATATGGCTCAGGTCTCTCCTTCAATGCAAGTCTGTGGGACTCTTTTTCTCCCCTGTTTATCGTCCAGTAAGGGAAAATGGTGAGAAGTACACAATGGATGATAAATAATATATAATATGCATAGTACAAGCCATTTGCATACAGCATGATCCAGTATCATAACCAGGAATCAGCGGCACCATATAATATAAGTATATTAAATAAGCTTTTAAAGTGACAGTTATAATACATGCTGCTTCTCCCAGACAGGCAACTGGGAGAAAGTGGACATCGACTGAGGCCATACACCAAGCAAAATCTGCTCTCAGACATGGAGACATTATAGGACAGGTGCAGCAGGGAAGAGGGTTTTTGGACTCGGGACAAGCCGACCCATAAGGTACAAGGCAACATCTGCCCAGAGAAGAAAGCTGGTAATGCCGAGGTCCGGCAGCAAGAGGAGGCAGAGAGGCGGTCTCGCAGTCCAAACAGGGACAGTGGAATAACTGGGAAAATGTGAACTCACCTGGAAGGATCTTTGGGAAATGGAAGGGAACAGACTGTGCTTCATCATCAGAGACACCTACGATCTTCTTCCCAGACCCAAGAACATAAACCAGTGGACTGGAGAAGATCCTGTCCTCTCAGTCAAACCCCAGCAACGCTTAGGCAGATCCTCGTCAGCTGCAAAGTCTTTGCCAAGGCCGTTACAGCTAGAGGCACAGTCAGGTCCTGGGACAACTGGAGATTATCCTGGAAGTAAGGAGAACCACCACCAATACCCTTCCTCCTCCAAAGCATGGATTCTCAAAATCCACTGCCTTCATAAGAGCAGGCTTCATCACTTCCAGTGAAGCCAACAAGCGTGCCGCACAAGTGCTGAAAAGTGAAGCCAAAGCTTCTCGATCGCCCCCCAGGTGGCTGGTCCCAGTATAGGTCATAAACCCCACCCTACTTCTCTAAACTAAGTAGTCCAACTGACTTTTTGGGGGAATTTTGGGAGGAGATTTGGAGTTTCAACTTCAATTTCTACATGTCCATAACTGTTTATTTCACACTGACACGAGATGCTCTGCAATAAACTTTGTACTAACCGTCTCTGTGGGAGTGAGGGCGGGACCTTGATATCACAGCTAAACTTCACGCTCACTACTGAGCAGAATTAGGTCCCAAATCAGTGCAAGATGTCAGCGCAATATTAGGACTTTGGACTTTGACTTTCACCAATGGAAGAGAGTGAAGGGGTGTCGAGTCGTCCATCTTTTTTTACAGTCTATGGAAGCCAACTACAAAAAAAAGTAATCGACCCTGCTGGACGATTTCCCCGGGACTGGAAAATGCAAGTTGATCTAGACCGGAAACTCAGTTAATCACAACTAACTTCAGGCCGGACCTGATCCTGTGGTTAACCTCGCAAAAGTCCCTGTTCATTGTGGAATGAACTGTGCCATGGGAGGCTACAATTAGTGAAGCGAATGAATGTAAAAGGCTGAAGTACTCAGTCCTAGCAGAAGTACAATGGGGCTGGCAAACCCAGTTGATCCCAGTAGAGGTTGCTTGCAGAGGTTTTGTAGCAGGAACAACCAGTGAACTGAAGGGGTTGGGAGTCAGAGGACAGGCCTTCTGACAAGCTGTTAGGTCACTGTCAGAGGCTGCTGAGCAAAGCAGAAACTGGCTGTGGATAATCGGAAGGATCTCAAATGGGCCACAAAATGACCATGAGGGGTAAAAGCAGAGGGGAGCGCACCTGGGACACCAGGTGTTGCTTTTGAGCCCTTTGGAGGTGTCGTGGGCATATCAACGAAACACCAAGAAACGAGGGTGTCCATCTAATGACCCCAATGAAGTGATTACTACCCCCCACTCAAGATGTTAAGAAATTGCTGATTATTCTAAGGGATTGTGCTACAGTATCAAGTTCTCTATGCTCAACACACGGTTGAATGGCTAGTTGGTTTGAGTAAAGGTCAAAAGTTGAGGTCCTTTGATATGTTTGATACTTTTCTGCATTAATCATTAGTTGTATCATATTGTTATGATATTGAACTGATTAATGGCTCCATCTGGTGTGTTTTTGAAGAACAGCATCATCACTGTGCACTCAACAGGAAACACTATTCTAGTGATGATATGTGTGACCCATCAGGATGTGCGTTCAACACTTTATTGGTGGATTTTAACATTCCTTAAAGGTTACATATCATGAAAATCTGACTTTTCTCGTTTTTAAGTGCAACAATCTGTCCCCGGTGCATCTACATACCCAGAAAACGTGAAAATTTACGTCAACTTGTGTAAAAGTTAAACATGCATGACGGTACATGCAATTCGATGAGATGAATCAATGTAACTCCACAACAACTGCATGGTATACATATATACCATTCAGAAATGTCCAGGTGCGTCTAAAAGTTAAACCTCTTCCTGAGTCTCTCCGTAAGGCTGCACTCACTACTGGTTATCTCTGAGATTTTGGAAAAGTGAGAATATTTGCGTGTTTTGTCATTGCTGGAGTATCTGAAGCTTATGTAAAGGATCGAATGGAGGCGGGGAGAAGCAGTTCATTTGCATTTAAAGGGACACACGTGAAAATGGCGCGTTTTTGCTCACACTCAAAAAGGGGTAAATTTGACCAGCTATAATACGTGATCTGTGGGTTTTTTTTAGCTGAAATTTCAAAGACACATTCTGGGAACACCGTCGATTTATATTACATCTTGTGAAAAGGGGCAAAAAATTTCACCTTTAAAGAAAATGCAGTGAAAGAGTAAATTACACTTACTAATGACAGAAACATTGAAGCTCTTTATGATTATGATCTGTAGTTTATAGAGTCCAGAGTCTCTGATTCTGGTGTTTGTGATGGTCAGAGATCCAGTCTGATGATCCAGCTTCAGTCTGTAAATGAAACACATGCAAACAAACAGCAGAAGATCATCATTGATTCACACTTTCACTCTCAGACAAACATAAATGAGTCTCATGATCTTGAACAACTTAATGCACATTCAACTCACATCCTGATTTCTAAGCATCACAGTACAATCTCTAGAACGTGAATGTTTTATTTTTTACCAAATTTATATAAAATTATATATATATTTAAAACAAAAGAATAAATAACTTTACAGACTAAACTTGTGAATGGCATGTGTTAAATATCATCGTGTTTCAATTGTTTTCCTGTCTCTGTGTGAAACAGTTTCTCACCATGTTTCTGTAGATTGAAGTTCAAAGCGGTTTATAGAAGCAGGACAAGAATGAACTCTTCACCTACAAACTAACACACACACACACTGAATGCCCAGTCTCACATATAAGAGGTCTGTCCAACCAAATTATTAAACCACAAAAAAGAAGAAAGAAAGAACCCGCAGCAAGTTTCAGTTTGACTCAGATGAACGTCAGTAAAACTATGAGATCAGATACGCAACCATTTTAAAATCAGTTATGCCATTTAACATAGTTTCTACTACTTTTCAAAAAGTATGTTAAATGATAAAAATAAAGAATATTTCACCCATTAAGAACAGTTCAAGTCTCAATAAGGGCTTGAAGAACTATAACATTATATGATATGCAAATGCAGCGAGTGAAACTAGGAGGGTCAAACTGTGTCGTGGGAGGATTCTCACATATAGACTGAGGGCCCTATTTTAACGATCAGAAACGCACGTATCAAACGTGAAACGCAAGTACAGTAACTGTGTGGGCGGATCACATTCCCTTTAAAAGCAGGCGCGCTTGTTCCATGGCGGATTGCTAATAAAATGGCAGATTTGCCGACGCAAGGCACAATTACTACATTACTACAATTAGCCTGAATAATTTGGGTAAATGTGTAAGCTAGATTTATGCCTATTTTTTCACAAAAATAAATATTCTTCTGAAAACTGTCTGAGACGTCCGTTTAAAAGCACGTCCCCTCTGAGAAATAAGTCTAATTTCACCACAACTATTTTCCTTGTGTGGTCATATTTTTCCTTGTAATTATGTATGGTTTGCAAAAATGGGAATTGCTGCGTCTGTGTAGATGAGAGAAGCAAATTTGAGAAAAAAAACCTTTAAAATAGCTTCTGAATAACACAGCACTGACTTCAGACTAGATTTTTCCTGGTCTGTGGCAAAATTGTTTTGTGAAACTACAAAATAGCACCAGGGAACGTTTCCATTTCCCAGTAATACAGTGGCTGCTACACGCTCAGAAAAAAAGTACAAAAGCTATCACTAGGGCGATGTAACGTCAGCGGGTTGAAGGCGAAGGCGAAGATACAAAAATAGCAAAGATTTATTCCAACAAATAAATAACCAAACATACGGAACAGTGTGCTAGTGCACAAACAATAACCGACACTGAACACTGACATGAGAGGAACTAAAATACACAGGGTAATAATGAGGGCAACAGCTGAAGACGGTGAGTGGTGACGAAGATTGCTTGCAGGTGCAGGTAATGGTGAAGGATGTGCAGGTGTGGGCCAAGGAGGATGCTGGGAACTGTAGTGCAGACGGGGACTAACACATGACGAAGACAATATCGTGGTGACCGTGACAGGCGACACACTTTCAAGAGTAATGTAATAATTTAAGTACTAATATATACACCTTTAAGATACTAATATGCATCCTTCAGGGATTAAGAAGTGAAAAGATCTCGCTCCAGTCACAGCTTTTGTCCCTTTTTCCCTGACACTATCTGTTCAAATTAGATAATTTTCATCTGTTATGTGTGAAATTAATCATGAATATTGTGAAATTGTCACAGATCAGAAGGACACAAACACATCAAGTCTTCAACAGATATTTATTGGAACACTCAGGAACAGTCACGGCAGGTGAGAAGCAGAATAGAAGTTAATTTGGGAATGCTGATGCAATGGAGAGTTGTAACTGAGTCTCTTATCTGAAAGTAAGAATGCTGGAGGTGGATGTGGCAGAAGACTGAAGATGGACGGAAGATCGGTGACCGGAGATGCTGGCTGGAATGACGAGACGGTGAGTGAGTAACTGGAGTCAGCTAAGTGTTCAATAGATCGGAAATCCAAGGGGTAGTCTGTAGTGCAATGACAAGACCAGACAATGAACTGAGGGAACAGTTTATAAAGGGAAATGGTGATGAGAGTGATTGCGGCCAGGTGATGATGACAGGTGCGGGTGATTAATACCAGAGACAATTTATATGAGACATGCCACTTCCTCAATCCTCAATACAACTATATTGGAAAACCCGTAACAGCAAAGATGGCGGTTGTATGCACATGTCCCGCCCCCTCCCGCTGGAAAGCCAATAATCTGCTTTTAACAGTCAAGCCGGGAAACATTTAAGCCTATCGTCTGGTTCCACTGATGCATGCGCACAGTTGAGGTTGTCGTAGAGACGTTGTCATAGAGACGTAAATTAAGTTGGTGTCGTCGTGAAACCTTGCGCATGCGTAGTAAAAGTATAACCTGTGGGGGTTTTAAACCTTATTTTGGGGCAAACTCATCAAACTTTTTCAGCGATTTTTATCATATTTTATTGCTGTTTCTATACATGCAGTTTTTATGTCCCGGTGACCAGTGAAAGTGCAGTTCTGACGCTGCCCGGAGGCGTTGCCAAGATGGCGACCGAGTGGCACGACTTGCCTAAAAGGACTTTGTTAATACTCAGGGGATGTGGAATGAGTGGGCAGAGTGAGGAGGTCTGGTGCTGACGATGGTGTTTCCGTGACAGAAATCTACTAACTTTGTATTCAGTCTCTGTTCAGAATTTTAAACTGAAATTTTCAGGTCTGGGAAGGTCATGAAACCAATGGTCTCTTTTTTTTTTTATACTTTTTTAAATACTTCTGTAGTGATTGTGATTTTAGGTTGTGAAACTAGGAGGGTCAAACTGTATCGTGGGAGGATTCACACGCCACATCAACACTTCTGCTGTATGTTTAGCAGATATTTATACAGATCAGACACTGAACTATTGAAGAAAATGTTTCACACGCTTGTTTTGTTCTGTTTGTGCTGCTTGAGTCTAATCGGTAAGTTAGAAAAACATTTCTTTACCCATATTAGAGTAATAAAGCTGCTCTACTGTTCAAATTAAATTAGTGAAGTCTGCTGTTATGCACCAGATGAATCATGACTAACTTTGAATTCAGTCTCTGTTCAGAATTATAATATACACTAAAATATAATGTTGAAAGGCATGGGAATCTCTACAGTGAATGTACATATATTTCTGTAAATCTCTGTTTTATTAATCTTCTAATACATTTTTTTAATGGGTTCACATCAGAAATGTATATATGCACAAATAAACTTGCACATTCAATCTGCAATAATTATCATGTATTTGTTTTTAATAAATATGTAACTTTATACATTGATTTTCCTTAAAAGCAGATCATTTTAAACAATTTAAAGATAAAGGATCTGTTGCATACGGTTTCATCGGTTTAACTAATACATTTGTTGTGCCAAACTTTAAACTGTGAAATAATCAGATTTACATTTAAACAAACATTTTGATCCTGAATTGCGTTCCTTTACATTAAAGTAACAGAGTCAAAGTTAATCTTTAAAAGTAAACTCCTTAAGGAAGTCATATATGATTGAAAATGTTCTTGTTTTTGGAAACCCGTCTGCTTTGAGTTCATATATGGAATTAATGCATTTATGTTTTTACTATATTAAATAGCCTGTAATTTTTAGAATGAAAATAAGAATAGTAGCATTAAGCTATTATCTCTCCTTTTTTCATAAATGATGCTGCCGTATTAGTCCATTAATTGATACTATAAATATATTTATTTGAATTTTGTAACATATTTATATTTATTTATAAGCAATCCATAAGCGCTGCTACGATGTTTTCTCTGCTTGATTCTGACAGTCTCTGTTTAACGGTAGCGGTTAGAAGTTTAATGTAGCACATATAAAGACTGTTGATATTTCAGGCTTTGTAAACCATCAAAAACCTTTAAATCTGTTTGTTCTCCAGGTGTGTTTGGTGATTCAGTGTCAGTGATGGAGGGATATTCTGTTACTCTAAACACTGATGATACTGAAATACATGACGATGAAGATATACGGTGGACATTTGGAGCTGAAAACTATCTTTTAGCTAAAATGAAAAAAAAGAAGCAAATCACCTCTACACCTCTACTGATGGGAGATTCAGAGACAGACTGAAGCTGGACGATCAAACTGGATCTCTGACCATCACAAACACCACAACTGAACATACTGGAGTTTATAAACTACTGATAATTAGAGCTGAAAATTCATCAAAAACATTCAGTGTTTCTGTCTATGGTGAGTATAGATAATGTGTCCAAATGTTCACATTTTAATTTCATAGCTTAATTATAGTTTGAACTGAAAGACACATTCAGTGACCGTTAACACACTAAACACTCACTCAACACAGAATTCACAACAACTAAAATAGACTGATATTTCTCTCTATTCTGTCATGTTTTTCCAGCTCGTCTGCCTGTTCCTGTCATCATCAGTAACTCTTCACACTGTTCTTCATCATCATCAAACTGTTCACTGGTGTGTTCATCAGTGGTGAATGTGTGTGATGCGACTCTCTCCTGGTATAAAGGAATCAGTGTATTGTCCAGCATCAGTGTGTGTGATCTCAGCATCAGTCTCTCTCTACCTCTGGAGGTGGAATATCAGGATAAAAACACCTACAGCTGTGTGCTGAACAATCCCATCAGCAACCAGACCACACATCTGGACATCAACACACTCTGTCACACATGTGCAGGTACCACAGCACTGATGATAGATGTGTGTATTTACAGATTCACTCACATTAATTACTCTCTCCTTCAGTTCCTCCAGTGTCTCTGATAGTGTTGATCTCTGCTGGATCTCTGATGATTGTAGTTGTAGTCGTGATCTGCTGCATTTGCAGGAAAAAATTAGGTAACAAAATCAAACAATTAATGCATATGTTGAAATATTTATCTTTTATAAGGCCAATTTCAATAGATTGCAAAATATGTTGTTTTTAACATCTATGCATTATGTTATTGTTAATGCAGTTCAGACCCAAGACATGAATGATGCATTGTGTAAACCAACACGACGAAAAAGGGTGAGACATTCATTACTTTTTTGCAAGTTGTTGTCTGTTTGAATTTTTGTATTCAATATGCATCAAACGGTCAGTAAACAGATGTATTGTATTTTCCGCGATAACAATAACATATTATGAGCCTCAATTATATCCCCCCAAAAATTTTAATTCTTAAATTTACTCACCGCACTGTAGTGAGTTTCTTTTAGGCAGTATGTCAGCCTTTGTCACCATTCACTTTCTTTGCATATTTTGAAAGTGAACTATAACTATAACTGTCAGTCTCTGCCAACCACCAGCTTTTGTGTTTCCCGGAAGAAAGTTTATCTCCATCGTGCACTGTAAAAACTAAAGGAGCCTCAAATATCCTGTCGGATACTCAAGGAACTTAAAAATGTAATTTAAGTGCCTCAAAGCTCTTTCTCCTATAGTAGGGTTACTGGAGGAGCATTGACAATATTTGAGGTTCTTGCTGGAACTTATGGGATCCTTTAAGCACTTTGTATTTAGTTCAGAGGTTCTGGAGTCACCTTTTCATTACTATGAGACCTCGAAGTGCTTTGGGGGAAAATAGAGGAACTTGAATGTGATAAAAGGGTTATTGGAAGATCTTTTAACATTTAAGTGGTTCCTGGAAGATCTCTTATGTTAAAGCCAGCATCTGGAGGAACCCAATGGTTCAGTGAGGCCAGAATGATATTATTATTATCCTATTATTACTTAAGTTTGATTCAGTATACCCAGGTGAAAAATACGTAGGCTACTATTAAAAATGTACTTGAGTGTGTTTTTAGTAGGCCTTCAATACAAATATAACCTACTTTGATGCATTTAAATACATTTAACAGCAGCCTACGTCTTTTTCACCAGGGTAGCTTACATTTATTTAGTATAGGCCTATTTTATTGATTAATTTAAACCTTAAACAACAACACTAAATAATAATAATATTAATAATAAAAAATCATTAATTATTATTGAATAAATAATAGTAATAAAATAATATTTTTTTACTTCTTCATAAATTATTATTTGAAGAAGAAGAACCAGGAGGATAAAGGTTTTATTCAGTCACGAAACTGCTGCTATTCCTCTGCTGTCGTCACTTCAGTGTTGCTCGCGCTGCTCGCGCGCAACAAAGCTCAGCTGATCGACGTCATCGAGTTTGAAAGTAACGGCTCTCCTCATCAAAGCCTGCCGCATCTTCCGCCGTTTGTTCGGCTGTCCGTTACAAGGTTTGTAAACTCGCCAAAGAAATATAAATACTTACTATATATTCAAACACACACATATATAAACTAAATTGATTATACATTACTACGTTTTTACAGTGTTTACCACTCGTTTATTGTACAGTATCTATCTGGTATGAAGGTTTTAGCCGCGATGCTAACTACGTTGATCTAATGAACAAATGGAAATTATTGACTTATTGTCTTAGATTGATTTAAAGTTAGTCATTCAATTCAACATATTCTGTACAACTGTGTCTTCAAATTGCTGATATACAGCCTAACTAATTTAGCTGATTCCTGCTGTCGTCATTGGCGTTTGTTATGAATAACAAAAGCAGGTTAATATAGTTTGGTCTGTTTTTGTTTAGCCTAACTTTACTTACTACAGGTGCCCTCATTCTCTCAAATACCATTTTGAATCCATTTAGTGGTCAATAAATATTTTGTTGTGAATAATCAGCTTTGTTATTTTGTTTCCCCAGAACAACCAGTACAATGTTTCAGTGGCAACATTAAATTATAGTAAGTACCTGCACCACATGCAAGTACTTTATTACTATGAACTTTCTCTGTGTGCAATTGTATTGTTTGACTGTGTACTTGTGTTTTTTAATCAGTTATTCTCTGAAAATCTTCTTCCCTCATGCTCTCAAATCTCATTCATGTTACATTCATGTAATATCACAGGTTTGGAGCTAATAATGCTATGCATTTTTTATAGGCTATACCTTAATCATATGCATTTGAATATAAGACATTTGAACCCTGAATTATAACTTCAAGTTTGGTCTTTTTCGACAAAAAAAGAAAAAAGCTATTAAATGGCTTCATAAGACTTACAACACAAACCATAACACATGAGTTGTGAATTCATTGATTATTTTTAGGATCTTTTCTGGGACATTTTTGGAGCTTAACCATTTTTACATAAATTGATGCATTGAATTGAACTAGACAAGTGTACATAAGAATGGTTTCATGAATGATTTACACAATTTTTTTCTGCTTGTGTTTCATGCAGTGAAAGCGAACGGTGACTGGGGTTGCATAATGCCTGAGATCTGCTTTTGGGTTCCACAGACAGAAAGTCAAACAGGTTTGGAATGTCACAAGGCTGAGAAAATTATAAAAATTTCACAACTATCACTTTAATAACCTTACTAACAGTAACTTTTGTACTTTGCAGGGATCTCGGTAAGCTGAAATACAAGTTTGAACAAGAATAAAAATCCTCCTGTAGACCTGAAAATCACTGAAGTGCCTGGACCATCCACCAGAAAAGAGGAAAAACAAACAGAAAATGAAGCTGATGCACTTTTTCACTTTTCTAACTCGTTAAGTACCTCACATGTCCCTTGTGAAGATTTTATAATTGATTGCATTTTATGTTGCAGTGAGTGAAGGTGCGTCACATTTGTGAATTTCGTGAAATGACACAGGCAAAAAGGTCCATTGACCATTGTCAGCAGTGTAGCGATGTAATGTATGAAGCACCACACAAAATTGCTGATCGTGTGGATTCTTATTGAAATGACTGAATTCACCAGTGAACATTCACAGAACAACAGATAATTTTACTGCACCTTAACTCTGTTCAAATGGAAAATGTTTTCTGATTGTTGTGACATAAGGAATACTGTTTCTGGGTCGAAGCCTCTACTTCTACTTCCTTTATCTTGTTTCTAGATATTGAGAATACACAACAACCATTTATGGGAACTGTTGATTCAAGTCACACATTTAAGCTTTTCAAAAGCCATAGTGTACATTACAGTCTCCAGTCTCACGGCATCCCAGACCTCAACATTTTATAATTCAAAATAGCTGAATAACTAAACCATCTGAGATTTTGGAATAGAGATAAAGGTTAGGATCATAATTTTCAGGAATATTACAAAACAATGAGTGTATATTAGCACTGTTTGTTGTTTGTTTTTGGCATCTGAGAGAGCTTTTGGACTTGGAAACAGTGGCGTCAGACTTAAGCGAACGGAAAAACGTTTTAAAATTAAGTGAACATGGACATTTTTAATTAGTCAATTTAATTTTTTTACATTGATTTATTACATGGAACATGTGTTTTCTATGCATTTTGTTGAGATGTCTTTTCTTGTGTGGCCTGTTGTATACACATGGCTGATTATTCATGTTACTTATGTATTATACCATTTTTTTTGTGTGTATTCATTGATATTAATCTATTACTAGCTTTTTTTCCCCAAGTGCATTGAAGTGTATGTATTAAAATGGATCTAAAATATGTAATAAACAATTCTTATTTTGTATTTGGTTCAGTTTGTTTATTATAATAGAAGTTAATGGTAACCGTAGTAGCAACGTGAAATTAATTTAATCCAAATAAATAAATAAAAATTGAAATTTGGTTCCTGGAGGCACCCAAAGTGGTTCCACACAGTGCTTCATATAAGAGTTCCTCAGGAAACCTGTGTGGTTCCTCAGAGAACTGGCCCTTTTTAAAGGGTGCCTAGAGGATCTACAGACGGTTCCGCCGGTGTGGCAAAGTGAAGAACCCCAAAAGGTTCCTCGAGGCACCTTTAATTTTTACAGTGTGGGTTGTAACGGTACTTTCGTGTCTGTCGAGGTCGGGGAGACTTGATGAGGAAGAGCTGCCCAAGTCTCGTCCTTATTTAATCCTGCTGTTTTAATTACCACTTGGAAATATGCCTGAACATGTACGCAGGAACAACGGTAGGCTATGGAAATAAAATAACGACACTTGTCTTTGAAACAAACAAAAAACACCTTAGACTAACGTTATGCAATGGGGTGAGTTGGCATGGTGTTACGTTTCCATGATATAATGGAAATTGGTCCCATCAACTGTCTGGTTTCCAACATTCTTTAAAATATCTCTAAAAGATGTATTTTTGCACAAAATCGCAAAGTATATCCTTTCACTACACGTAATAAGTGTTGCAGATTTATTTGTGAATAATAATAATCTTGTCGTTGTTTTGGAGCACACTTTAGCTTATAGATAACCTTAAAGACAATGACAAGATTCACGTTTAGAAGATACAAGTTCAAAACTTACCATCTCTCTCACTTCTGCTAATGTTAATAAATTATTTTTGAAGACATTGCCCTTCTGCTTCACATCAGATTTACTGTCCAATCAAATGCTCTCTAGAATCTGAAGTCCCGCCCCCAACATTATAAATAGTAACTGGGCTGAAATTACTTATTCACACAATTATTGTTTTCTACATGGTGAATGGCACATAGTGCACTGCAACTGGGGAAAATTAAGTCTAGTTTCACTTTTGTTTCTTCGCACAGTATCCTTTCACTACGCATAATAAGTGCAGATTTATTTGTGAATACGATTCTCATAGATGCAATGCAAAGCACTGAATAAGCCTGGTTACAAGTGTGTGATTATCAGTGACAAAGCAATCGAACATTCATTTGGATATGCTGATGACTTCTGTCGATATGGGACAGTGACCGTGATCAACAAGAGATCAAACTTATGCAGATGTTGGGCAATACCCAGGTTAGGCCATAGGCTAAAATCATTTAAAATTACTGTATTGATTGACTGTATATTTTTCCTTGCAGAAATCAAAGGAGGCCGTGTATGAAAATATCACCCCAAAAAGATGAGCAAATACAACATCTCTGCCAGGATGATGACTTATCTAATGTGTTTTTTTGCACTCTCATAAGCACTATTGTTAAGTCTCCAATTGTATTGCTGTGTATTAGTTTAATTTAATGGTGCACAAATAAACTTAACTAAATGCTTTTAGCTTAACACACATGGAAACTTTAAACCATTTGTATCTCACCCTTCACTGTTCTGGATCACTTGGTCTACTCCTGTTTAAATGAATAGAAAATGTTATCTAGTGTCTAAAGCAGAAAATCACATCTCTCTAATAACTTTTACAGTGTGCTATAAATACAGCTGATGTAGAGGATGAGCTGAAGAACAAATATGAAATAATAATGGGCACTTTCGATTTTTTTTTTATATAATTTGTTTCGAAACAATCAGAAAGTCAAGTCGATTTTTTTTTTTTTTTTTTTTTTTTTACTGCCAAAGTCACATGATTTCAGTAAACGCTACGACTACGTCATAACTGTTCGGAAATGTCACTGGTTTGCCGCTAGGGGGCGAAGATCTATGAACCCATGAACCAGTGATTGTCAATGATGTGTACCTGATCACGGATCGATTTTATAGATTTCTAGACATTTAATGACACATTTGTACAATAAAAAAGATCTGTAGTTAAAAGTCTCTTATTGGTCTGATTAACCAACAGCCCAACAATTTAATAAAATAACACATATTTAAGACACTTTTTATTTAATGCTATTATATAATTTGTTAATTTCCTTTAATAGATTACACATTCAATAAAACGTTTACAATGGGTTTGTAAAATATGTTTTATGCATGTTTGGACTGAGATTGTGTTGTATTTAAACAGTTCTGGCCAGCAGGGGTCGCCAGCGTGTGGAGATTCGAGTGATTCGATACAGTGAATCATTTTTCGAAGCAATGGTTCAATTGATAAAAAAAATCTAAAAGCTTCATTTCTCCCATTACTAATACACTGTTTAAATAAGACACCTAACTGATCACTGCGCTGCATCATGATGCCTTTTTATAATAATAATAATAACAAACTCAATTAAACATAGATTACTTTGGTCTATTAGAATGAAAACACATATTTCCACAGAGAGTTACTATTTTTATAGTAAATCACACCAGCAGAGCAGCAACATATATTCCTGCTGCTGTATATGAAGACAGACCTGAAGCTGTAGGCCTACTGATAAATAGATACAATTATTGTTATTACAGTTTGACTGTATTTACTGTCACGCCATCTACTGTCATCACTTTCATTCTCGATAATGAGTGGCGCCATCTTACTGTCACTTAATGTGCATGTGAAGCTGATAGAGATGATCTCAGTTATGTTTTAATACTGAATCAGAGCTCACGCTTTCATTTATTGGGTCGATTTATCTAAGTATTCAACTGTATTTTAACATTCTCAATGCTTTGAATTACTAAATTATATTCACTAATGACAAACACTGAAGCAACTAAAACTGTGAAATGTTTTTTTTTTTTTTTTTTTTTTAAATAAAGATTGTGGGTAAGAAATATGTCTGGAATCATAATGTATCAACTATCTCCTTCCAACCAACCAATTTTAAGAAAAAGAAACACATTCTAAACTTTTTAGCAGTTAAATACTGTATGTTAATTTTGTTACCATTTCAAACTCTGTCAAACAGTTGCTCATCTTGTTAGTTTTTTCTCCAGTAGATTAAAGTGTCTAAAATCTGATAATAGCAGGACAGGAAGAAGCCCTTCACCAACAAGCTAAACACACACACACACACACACACACACACACACACACACACACACAGTGCACACGCATGCAAGATGTTTGTCCACCCAGCAGACAAAACCACATTTCTGTAGAAAACCGACCGCAGCAGTTTCATTCTGACTCAAAACATGAACTTCAGTAAAACTGGCACTGTGAGGTGGCAGACGATTTGATCTACTTTGGGTTTTTCCATTCAATTTTAAAATCACTAGAGTTATGCTTTCTGGCAATCTCGCCTTATATAAGACATTGTCTGATTCTCCTTTTCATGATGGGCCATATATTATCAGACAGATCTGGACTGCTAGAAACCACTCTGTTGAAACGTGTGCATTGTCAAACCATAGACTTCACAGGAACGATGTCATCTTGATGGCTGTATGTGTCTCTGTGCAATAGCAATACCTCTCCTCCACGTCAACGACACCTTCACGAATATGCGAGTCACCCCTGCCGTCTGCACTGGTGCACCTCCGTACCATTACAGATGTTTGCAGACAAAAAAACAATTAAGTTGGTCAGGAAACATTGGGAATCTTTTCTTTTTGGCAGTTAAATAAAGGTTCAAGAGAATAAATAAATTCTTGATTTTACTGCATTTTATACAAAATGTCCCATCTTTTCTGGAAATGGGGTCACTGGGGTGGTACCTTTTCAAAATGTACTAATAGGGGCTTTTGTACCAGAGAAACCTTTTCATAGCTCCTAGAACTATTGGCGGAAGTAGTTTTTGGTGTGTTCGCACCCCAAGAACTGGTAAAGACTTTAGTAGGAACTCCTTTTGGAGGAAGTAATAACTTCTACTTCAGAGAGGGTCTGCCAGCGCTATAGAGAGGTCTATAGAAAGGTCTGACGTCAGCTTGCAGAAGCATCACACTCGTTCCCTTAGACAAATCCCATAATCCTGTGCGTTCCAATCCATGAAAAATAAAGATGGCGTTTGAAATTTGATGTTGGAGGTCATTTTGTGTGTAAAGTGATTTTGACCAACTTTTCCCTCTTTTGATTAAATTTCCAGCAAGAAGTTAGTATTGTAGTAATTAAATATGCACTTTGTTATCACCAAAGCTCTCTCTATTTTGCCATCGATCATTAAATCGTTTCGTTGCCTCAGAAGTCTAACTGAAATCAGTTTTGTGAGGTATCTTTATGTGTTTACGCTGTCTGCTAAGTCATTGCCTGACAGGAAGAGAGGCAACAAGTCACTGTGTAGGTTTTCAGATGCAGCCACAGTGTATAGCCTATACATCTACAACAATTAACTCTATGAACATGGAAAACAGTGATAAATCGACCTCGCAATCTTATAACTAATGAGGAAATCCAACACAACTTTGAGGGGATCAAGCGAAACATGATTATGTATTTCTGCTCATTTTCTGTCTACTTTTTCACATACCGTCTACTTTCTTTGTTCAGTACTTTCTTCAGTTAAGTTGAGATGAACTATAATAGTACATCATGCAAATGCGAGGTTGTGAAAGTAGGAGGGTCAAACTGTGTCGTGGGAGGATTCACACACCACATCAACACTTCTGCTGTGTGTTTAGCAGGTATTTGTACAGATCAGACACTGAACAACTGAATAAAATGTTTCACATGTTTGTTTTATTCTGTTTGTTCTGCTGGAGTTTAATCGGTAAGTTAAAAACATTTTATGGCTTCATTTTTCTTTTCCCATATAAGAGTAATAAAGCTGCTCTGCTTTTTAAATTAAATTATTTTAATCTGCTGTTATGTACCAGATGAATCATGAATATTGTGAAATCTACTAACTTCTGTTCAGAATTTTAAACTGAAATAAAATGTTGAAAGGCATGAAAATTAATGAAAATCTCTCTAGTCTAGTAAAAATGTAAATTTCTGATACTTTTCTGTAAATCTGTTTTCTTAATATTCAAATGTTTAATGAATTCACATTAGAACTGCATAAATGCACAATTAGGCTATATTGCATGTTCAATATGAAATAATTATCATGTATTTGTTTTTAATAAATGTGTAACTTAATACATTGATTTTCCTCAACAGCAGATCATTTTAAACGTTAAAGATATCAAGTTAAAGATAAAGGATCTGTTGCATACGGTTTCATCGGTTTAACTAATAAATCTGTTGTACTTTAAACTGTGAAATAATCAGATTTACATTTAAACAAACATTTTGATCCTGAATTGTGTTCCTTTACATTAAAGTAACAGAGTCAAAGTTAATCTTTAAAAGTAAACTCCTTAAGGAAGTGTCACGTTTTGGGTTTGTTCTTGTCATGTCTTGTTTCCATGTCTGTCATGTGATTCCCTGTTTGTCATGTGATCCTGCCATGTCTTGTCATTGGTTAATTGTCTGATCATTGTTCACAGGTGTCCCTTGTTTTGTCATTAGTCTGTGTATTTAAGCCCTCATGTTTGCCATGTGTCTTGGTCAAGTATTGTTTCCTGTAGTCTGCTGTTGTGCAAAGTTCATGTTCAAGCTTTGGTTTTTGTTTTCATGCCACGCCATGTTTTTGTTTCATGTTTTGTTTTAGTTATAGTAAAACTGCACATGGGTTCTCATCTATCAACTTGCCTCCAGTGGATCCTTATTACAGAATACTTGACCACCTACAATGAACCCAGCGGTTGCCCTCCTAAACCTACGCCAGGGGAATCTTCCCCTGGAAACGTATGTGGAGAAATTTGTGGGCTGTGTTGCCAATTGGATTTTAATGATGTGGCCCTCAAGGACATATTTAGAGTGAGTCTGAATGAGCCCATTCGCTCCCAGCTTCCTGGGGGAAAAATCCACTGGTCCTTGGCCCAATATATTGACTATGCCCTATTATTGAGCGGTTCCTCATTTACTGTGGGTTTTGAGGAGAAGCCCCACAAACCCACAGTATCTGCCAAGCCTGAGCCACTTCACGTCATGCCTGCCAAGCCTGAGCCACTTCACGTCATGCCTGCCAAGCCTGAGCCACTTCACGTCATGTCTGCCAAGCCTGCCAAGCCTGAATTTCTTCACGTCATGTCTGCCAAGCCTGAATCTCTTCACGTCATGTCTGCCAAGCCTGAATCTCTTCACGTCATGTCTGCCAAGCCTGAATCTCTTCACGTCATGTCTGCCAAGCCTGAATCTCTTCACGTCATGTCTGCCAAGCCTGAATCTCTTCACGTCATGTCTGCCAAGCCTGAATCTCTTCACGTCATGTCTGCCAAGCCTGAATCTCTTCACGTCATGTCTGCCAAGCCTGAATCTCTTCACGTCATGTCTGCCAAGCCTGAATCTCTTCACGTCATGTCTGCCAAGCCTGAATCTCTTCACGTCATGTCTGCCAAGCCTGAATCTCTTCACGTCATGTCTGCCAAGCCTGAATCTCTTCACGTCATGTCTGCCAAGCCTGAATCTCTTCACGTCATGTCTGCCAAGCCTGAATCTCTTCACGTCATGTCTGCCAAGCCTGAATCTCTTCACGTCATGTCTGCCAAGCCTGAATCTCTTCACGTCATGTCTGCCAAGCCTGAATCTCTTCACGTCATGTCTGCCAAGCCTGAATCTCTTCACGTCATGTCTGCCAAGCCTGAATCTCTTCACGTCATGTCTGCCAAGCCTGAATCTCTTCACGTCATGTCTGCCAAGCCTGAATCTCTTCACGTCATGTCTGCCATGCCTGAATCTCTTCACGTCATGTCTGCCATGTCTGGGTCTCTTCACGTCACGCCTGTCAAGTCCGAGCCTGTGTCTCCTGACAAGATGGCCGCCGCCGAGCCTGTGTCTCCTGACAAGATGACCGCCGCCGAGCCTGTGTCTCCTGACAAGATGACCGCCGCCGAGCCTGTGTCTCCTGACAAGATGGCCGCCACCGAGCCTGT
The DNA here is from genome assembly GCF_965113295.1 of Leuciscus leuciscus. Taxonomy (NCBI): domain Eukaryota; kingdom Metazoa; phylum Chordata; class Actinopteri; order Cypriniformes; family Leuciscidae; genus Leuciscus; species Leuciscus leuciscus. The sequence goes on from NC_138739.1 coordinate 13,935,215, forward strand.
GTCTCCTGACAAGATGGCCGCCGCCACGCCTGAACCTGAGCCCTCAGTTATGGCTACACTAACAATTATGGCCACAGCCATATGGTGTGTGTGGTCGGTGCACACATTTGAAGTTCACGTCACGTCTGCCGAGCCAGAGCCTGTTCACGTCACGTCTGCCGAGCCAGAGCCTGTTCACGTCACGTCTGCCGAGCTAGATCCTGTTCACGTCACGACTGCTGAGACTTTTCACGTCATTTCTGTTCTGGAGTCGTTGTCTGTTCCAGCCCATAACCCCATAGCTGTCCCCAAGAAAATTTTGGGGGGGGGCAGTAGGGTCCTTGATAGGACCATGGAGGCCGCGCCGCCATGGTCACCTGAACTGTCTGGTCCACCCTGGCTTCCTGCACTGCCGGATCCGCCCTGGCTTCCTGCACTGCCGGATCCGCCCTGGCTTCCTGCACTGCCGGATCCGCCCTGGCTTCCTGCACTGCCGGATCCGCCCTGGCTTCCTGCACTGCCGGATCCGCCCTGGCTTCCTGCACTGCCGGATCCGCCCTGGCTTCCTGCACTGCCGGATCCGCCCTGGCTTCCAGCACTGCCGGATCCGCCCACGCCTTGCCACGGTCCAGGTCCGCCCACGGCCCAGGTCCGCCCACGCCTTGCCACGGCCCAGGTCCGCCCACGCCTTGCCACGGCCCAGGTCCGCCCACGCCTTGCCACGGCCCAGGTCCGCCCACGCCTTGCCACGGCCCAGGTCCGCCCACGCCATGCCACGTCCCATGTCCTGTCCCCCTGCACGGGCCTGGCCCACCATCCCTCCCCCATGACCTCCTCCACCCTCCTGGTATTATGTTGTGTTTTGGTTTTGTTGGGCGTCGGGAGACGCCCTTAGAGGGGGGGATTCTGTCACGTTTTGGGTTTGTTCTTGTCATGTTTCTGTGTCATGTCTTGTTTCCATGTCTGTCATGTGATTCCCTGTTTGTCATGTGATCCTGCCATGTCTTGTCATTGGTTAATTGTCTGATCATTGTTCACAGGTGTCCCTTGTTTTGTCATTAGTCTGTGTATTTAAGCCCTCATGTTTGCCATGTGTCTTTGTCAAGTATTGTTTCCTGTAGTCTGCTGTTGTGCAAAGGTCATGTTCAAGTTTTTGTTTTCATGCCACGCCATGTTTTTGTTTCATGTTTTGTTTTAGTTATAATAAAACTGCACATGGGTTCTCATCTATCAACTTGCCTCCAGTGGATCCTTATTACAGGAAGTCGTATATGATTGAAATGTTCTTGTTTTTGGAAACCGTCTGCTTTGAGTTCATATATGCATTTATGTTTTTACTATATTAAATAGCTTCTAATATGAAAATGCAATGTATTACTATTTGTACTATAATAATAATAATTCTTGCATAAGAATAGTCCATTAATTGATACAATAAATATATTTGTTTGAATTTTGTAACACATTTATATTTATAAGCAATCCATGAGCGCTTCTGCAACGTTTTCTCTGCTTGATTCTGACAATCTCTCTTTAACGGTAGCGGTTAGAAGTTTACTGTAGCACAAATAAAGACTGTTGATATTTCAGGCTTTGTAAACCATCAGAAACCTTAATCTGTAAATCTGTTTTGTTCCACTGTATTTCAAATCCACTTTAGACATTCTACTAAATATAAGTAACTTTGCAACTACATGTCAACTAACTGTCATTAGAGTATTAGTAGACTGTAGTAAACTTTCAGTCAGGTTAGGTTTTAGGGTTTGGGTTAGTAGTTGACTTGTAGTTGCAAAGTTACTTATAGTTAGTAGAATGTCTAAAGTGACTATCAAAATAATGTGTTGCCATTTGTTTGTTCTCCAGGTGTGTTTGGTGAATCATTGTCAGTGATGGAGGGAAATTCTGTTACTCTAAACACTGATGATACTGAAATACGTGAAGATGAAGATATACGGTGGACATTTGGAGATGAAAACTCTCTTTTAGCTAAAATTAAAAAAAAGAAGCAAATCACCTCTACATATTATGGCACTGATGAGAGATTCAGAGACAGACTGAAGCTGGACAATCAAACTGGATCTCTGACCATCACAAACACCAGAACTGAACATACTGGAGTTTATCAACTACTGATAATTAGAGCTGAAAATTCATCAAAAACATTCAGTGTTTCTGTCTACGGTGAGCAGAGATAATTTGTCCAAATGTTCATATATTGCATTTACATATTCAAATGTTAAATAATTGTATAGTTTGAGATGACAGATACATTCAGTGACCATGAACACACTAAACACTCACTCAACACAAAATGTATTACTATTCACTACAATTCACAACACATGAAATAGACTGATTGTTGTCGCTATACTATTCCTCTTATTCTCTCATGTTTTCCAGCTCGTCTGCCTGTTCCTGTCATCATCAGTAACTCTTCACAATGTTCTTCATCATCATCAAACTGTTCACTGGTGTGTTCATCAGTGGTGAATGTGTGTGATGTGACTCTCTCCTGGTACAAAGGAATCAGTGTATTGTCCAGCATCAGTGTGTGTGATCTCAGCATCAGTCTCTCTCTACCTCTGGAGGTGGAATATCAGGATAAAAACACCTACAGCTGTGTGCTGAACAATCCCATCAGCAACCAGACCACACATCTGGACATCAACACACTCTGTCACACATGTGCAGGTACCACAGCACTGATGATATGTGTGTGTATTTACAGATTCACTCACAATAATGACTCTTTCCTTCAGTTCCTCCAGTGTCTCTGATAGTGTTGATCTCTGCTGGATCTCTGATGATTGTTGCTGCAGTTGTGATCTTCTGGATCTGCAGGAAATGTAGAAAAATTGATAAAGGCAAGTGTTACATACATCTTTTATAACAAATAATATGTTGAAAATATGCTTTAAACAAGCCAACTGATAGCCCTATTTTATCATTTAATTTAAATGATTCTCATAATTTTGTAGTTAACCTTTATATGAAACCAAACTAATATGTGTAGTTATTTTCTGAAGAATACACTCATTTCAGAATTTGTGTCTATTGTATATATAATGGTACTCAACATCATTCTTTACTCGTCTCACGCACATCATCAACACTTAAAATTAATAAACAGAAATGTTTACTTTTAATTATAAAATCTTTCATGCAGCTGGTGATTAAATTAAAATCTAAATGAATGATTACTTTTGTTGTGCCTGTTGAGCCTAAAAGCTGATTAAATACAAAGAATGTAAATGACTAAACACCCCAATTGGTTTGATTTGTGTGTAAATGTCTCTCTAAATATTTTGACGAACATGTGTGTGGTAAAAGTTAATGCCATTTTTAAAAATCGGCAGTGTTAAATGTTTATTTCTTTAAGTTTGAAAGCCCTAATAATTACCTAAATATTGTGAAGAACCATCTTTGTAAGATTTAATTTAGCAGGTTTTGATGCATCTATTATTGTTCAAACAGTTGAGACTCGTGAAGATGAGATCACTTACGCTGAGACAACATTCGACAACAGAAGCGCACAGAAATCGGTGAGACAATATAGGCCTATTGTTCATTTGTTGAGTATTTTAATTTCAGATGTAGATGTGCGTTTGTGTTTCTTCTGTATAATATGGAAACCCATTTCCACCACACAAGAAAAATCAAGGTTTCAAGGTTTTAAAGAGTCAAGGTTTAAATAGGATAAATATCGAAACTCTTTGGTCATGTAAGATAGAGATGCTAACGGTCTAATCAGATTTAATGATCTATGCTAAGCTATGCTAAAAGTGCTATCTCCAGACCCTGAGATCGGCTGAATGGATTTTAAAACGGTAAAACTCAACTGTTTAACTCTAGGGAAGTTGGAAAATGAGACTATTTCTAAGTCAGTTCCTTTAAGTCAGGTGTCGAGCATCGGGATGATTGGAGGATCACGCTCTCACAGCCAGGGCACATCCAATCCACTCGTCACGGATGATTGACAGGCAAAAGTGAAATTATAGAGAGACACAAGGAACCGAAAAGATAAACACTCACGAAACACATCCTCTAAACGTCCCTGAAGGACGTAAGACTTTCTATGTCACAATTTTGACTTGTCATGTCTTAACAATGATCTACCAGAGCATTTTTGTCTTATGTGGTGGAAATGTGCTTCCATATTATAATGATCTATCACATAAATCACAAAACACAACAGCACCATCAGATATTTAAAAGTTGTGTTACTTCGAATAAACTATATATCACATTATTTATGCATTTTTCACAGAAAGTTGAAGAGGACGATTGTGTAGATTATGCACCAATCGCATTTCAATAATGTGGCTGCATGTGGCCTTATGTGTGTGCATTATATGCATATCAGTAATGTACTGTGTAAAGCAACCTTGAGCAATATAAAGTTGTTATGTAAATTAAACTTAACCTTGAAATGCGAGGACTTTTAACAAATTATGTTATAAGTAGCCAATAGAGTGTTTTAATTTTTTTACTCTTAAGGCCCGTACACACCGGGACGAATTTCGCGCGCGATATTCGCCGACGTTTAACGCCTCGTGACTAAACAAAGGGCGCGTCAAAAACTATCCGACCAATGAGATTGGCGCTTTTGCTCACGTGTCTGGAGCTTCTGAAGTTACAGTAAAACACAACTTGGGGGCGCTCAAACACAAAACGGTCTTGCCGAGCACACATACGTAACAGCGAAGAAGATATACGCCAAGTAGCGTCTACACTGCCCATAGACAGACACTGCCGGGAAGAAATGACGAGGAAGATGCAAGGCAAGATGAATGTAGAGCTGTTGGTGTCGGAATAAAGAACTATATGACAAACGCGACAGCGACTACAAAAATCTTGTTAAAAGAGAACTGTTATGGAGTGGTATTGCAGAGTATAGACTGTTATGGAGTGGTATTGCAGAGTATAGACTGTTATGGAGTGGTATTGCTTTTCTGTTTTACATTAAGCGCCATCTAATGTCAGGGAATGAATTTGCATGTTCACTCGGCTCATCGTCAGCGAAAATCGCTTGGGTGTGAACACAAAAAACGCGTTGAAAAACGCTGGCGAATAACGCGCGCCGATATTCGTCCCGGTGTGTACGGGCCTTTACGGTGCAAAATGTAGATGAAACTAAAGGAACAGACACCTTGCTGGGATCTCAATTATTTATGTCAGTACAGAAATGTGGTTTGATCTGTAGGAGAACAGCTTGTGCACGAGCACATTTCTGCTGCTGGACGTTTGTGTTTTATGTCAGTTTGTGATCGTCTCTCTCAGAGGTGTGAAAAGTGTGTTTGTGAATGTGGTTGAAGGTGTTTTTTCCATTCCTGTTCACATGAAACCATTTTGACTTCTGCTCAATAGAGAAACCACTTTACAACACACCGGTGATACTGAACCCATCAATGCTGATGTTTGACAAAAAGGTCTCAAATCAAACAGAGATATTGTTCGAAATAAGAAAATATATGCCTTGTGTGTATATGCAGCATGATCGTTTAGCCGACTCATGCGGTGATCGTGCAGTTAAGCAGTGCTAGTTTCAGTTGTTTTTCTAGCTGTAACACTTCCTTCTAAGAAGAACTTTTCTTGAAACCTTTTTTTTCGTATAAAGGTCATCCTGTTTTGTTCTGCCAATGTTTCGGTCATTATTTTAAGAATAAATGCAATGTATGATTTATAATTTATGTTTGATGGTTGTTAATAGTTTACTTAGTTTTCATCAGTTTTTAGGAGAAACTAACACTACTAACAAACCTTATAACAGCGCATGTCCAGTCCACAGGTAAACAAATAAGGTCAAAACTTAAATGAAATGTTTTGTTTGATGTAATATGACACTGGTGGGAGTGGCCACACGTCAAAGCAGGACTCACTCAAGGTGAAATATAGAAAAATATTTGACATTCAGACTTTAATTCCTAACTTAAACACTAAATGTAAACTGTGCACACTGTACACACACTGCAAAGAATAAAATGTTTAAAAATGTGTCAGTTTTTGTAAGGTGTTTAATATTGCTGGCCCACTTTGGCTGAAAAGTTTGATAAAGTGGGATTCAGGTAAAGTAGGCGACCTTTAACCTTCAGTAATTATACTCAAATTCATTAAATAAATTGAGATTCACTGGCCATTCAGTTTTTTTGTGTGCCTAATTGTTGTATGCGTTGTAGTCACATCAGTCGTTTTACACATGAATTGAGGGATCTGATGAATTTTACTCATAGTCTCTAGGCTATATGTTTTGGGGTTTGTTAAATATGTTGTTGAATATGTTTGTTTAATATATGTTACAAATTATGTGTTTTTTAATTGCAGATAATTCTCTGGTGAAACATCTGCTATAATACTATAAATAACTAGTTTTAAATGTAGAAATAGGCCTTTTCCTAATGGTGTAGTTAAATCTAACAGCCTCTGTATAGAGCGCCATCTAGTGTTCAAAATAAGACTTCACATCTGGAACAATAATACTAGGGTTTTTTCTGTGTTTGTTTATCGGTCCAACTAGCCAACCTCGAGTCTCTGTGATCTTCTGTCTCTATATAGCTCAGGTCTCTCCTTCAATGCAAGTCTGTGGGACTCTTTTTCTCCCCTGTTTATCGTCCAGTAAGGGAAAATGGTGAGAAGTACACACAATGGATGATAAATAATATATAATATGCATAGTACAAGCCATATGCATACAGCATGATCCAGTATCATAACCAGGAATCAGCGGCACCATATAATATAAGAATATTAAATAAGCTTTTAAAGTGACAGTTATAATACACACTGCTTCTGGGAGAAAGTGGACATCGACTGAGGCCATACACCAAGCTAAATCTGCTCTCAGGCATGGAGACATTATAGGACAGGTGCAGCAGGGAAGAGGGGTTTTGGACTCGGGACAAGCCGACCCATAAGGTACAAGGCCACATCTGCACAGAGAAGAAAGCTAGTAATGCCGAGGTCCGGCAGCAAGAGGAGGCAGAGTGGCGGTCTCGCAGTCCAAACAGGGACAGTGGAATAACTGGGAAAACGTGAACTCACCTGGAAGGATCTTTGGGAGATGGAAGGGAACAGACTGAGCTTCATCATCAGAGACACCTACGATCTTCTTCCCAGACCCAAGAACATCAGTGGACTGGAGAAGATCCATTATGTCCTCTCAGTCAAACCCCAGCAACACTTAGGCAGATCCTCGTCACCTTTCCCAAGGTCAGACCCAATCAGGTCATGGGACAACTGGAGATTATCCTGGAAGGAAGGAGAACCACCACCAATGCCCTTCCTCCTCCAAAGCATGGATTCTCAAAATCCACTGCCTTCATAAGAGCAGGACAACTTCCAGTGAAGCCAACAAAAGTGCCGCACAAGTCCTGAAAAGTGAAGCCAACGCGTCTCAATCGCCCCCTGGTGGCTGGTCCCAGTATAGCTCATAAACCCCACCCTCCCCATGAAGTCTAATGGGACGCGATGGAAACTAAACAATCAAATTACACTTCAAATAAATGTTTATTTAATTAAATAAAATGTTTTCTGTCAGTTTAGTTTTTATCACGCTGATTTAAGTTTAAGTGATCATTTTTTTAAATAAGTTTGGTCTTATTTAGTTATTTGATGCTATAAAAACGGGAATGTGACGTCATGATTGACAAAGTAGTCCAAGAGACTTTTTGGGGGATTTTCGGGAAGAGATTGGAGTTTCAACTAAATTCTACATGTCCATAAATGTTTATTTCACACTGACACAATGAGTTGCTCTGCAATAAACTTTGTACTAACTGTTTCTGTAGGAGTGAGGGCGGGACCTTGATATCGCGGCCAAACTTCACGCTCACAACTGAGCAGAATCAAGTTCCAAATCAGTGCAAGATATCAGAGCAATATTAGGACTTTGGCGGCTTCACTTTTCACCAATGGAAGAGAGTGAAGGGGCGTTGTCCATCTTTTTTTACAGTGGAAGCCAACTACAAAAATGTAATCGACCCTGCTGGACGCTGCCCGGGACTGGAAAATGCAAGTTGATCTAGACAATGAAGTGATTACCCCTACTAATTATTTATTATTACCCCTAATAACTATTATTCTAAGGGATTGTTCTATCAAGTCCTATACGCTCAACACATGGGTTGAGTTTGGACTGAGTTGAACAGCTAGTTGGCTTGAGTAAAGGTCAAAAGTTGAATCCTTTGATATTTACACTTTTTCTGCATTAATCATCAGTTGTATGATATTGATTGAACTGATAAATGGCTCTATCTGGTGTGTTTCTAAAGAACAGCATCATCACTATGAGCTCAATAGGAAAATATACACTAATACTGATGATATGTGTGACCAATTAGGATGTGCGTCCAACATGTTTACATGGGTTATGGGGCTTGAGCTCTACACTTTGATCGCACTTTTAAGTATGATTTCAAATACATTTTTACAAGGAAATACTATTGCTGTCATTTCTAATTTCACATTTAATTAAACATGTTATATGCTGATAATTAGTCATTATGTAAATTCACTAGCAATTTCTGAGTGAAATTAGTTTAAAAGCCAGTTTCGGCAAAGACAGCATTAATCTGATTGATTTTTGGATTGATATCAAAATACTAAAGTGTATTTTAACATTCCTTAAAGGGTACATATGAAAACCGTTTTCTGTGTTTAAGTGCTATAATCTGGTCCCCTGTTAATCTACCAACCCAGAAAACGTGAAAATTGATAGCCCAGTAACTTTGTTTTAGTAAGCTTTTCTCTGCAAGCATGTTGAAAAATAAGCCGTTCAGATTTCGCACCCCTTCTGACCTAGAATGGGATCTTATTATAATATTACCGTCCCTTAATCTGAATGTTTCCACCACGGCGTACCATTTGGTTTTCCCAAGAGACAACAGTGTAACCAGTTCTAACGCAATGACAAAAGTTTGAGCAAAGCATGCAAACTGTTCTGTCGTTGCAGCACAGATGAGCACAGAATATTATTTGACCAAAAAATTATAATAATGTCACAGCTGTCTTATAAAGACCTCAGGGAACAGCATGCGTCAACTTGTGTAAAAGTTAAACATGACAGTACATGCAAGTCAATGAGATTAATCAATGTAACTCCACAACAACTACATAAATGTATCCCTTTCAGAAATGTCCTGGTGCGTCTAAAAGTTAGAGTCTCTCTGTAAGGCTGCACTCCACTATAGTTATTTCTGAGATTTTGGATAAGTGTCATGATGTTTTGTCATTGCTGGAGTATCAGTAGCTTGTGTAAAGGATCGAACGGGGACCAGCAGCTCATTTGCATTTAAAGGGACACACATTTATTGATTCACACTTTCACTCATCAGACAAAATAAAATGAGTCACATGATCTTGAACAACTTAATGCACATTCAACTCACATCCTGATTTCTAAGCATCACTGTACAGTCTCTAGAAAGTGAATGTTTTATTCTTTACCAAATTGATATAAAATTATATCTGTTTTAAAACAAAAGAATACCGTAAATAACTTAACTTAACACTAAACTTGTGAATGGCATGTGTTAAATATCATCGTGTTTCAATTGTTTTCCTGTCTCTGTGTGAAACAGTTTCTCACCATGTTTCTGTAGATTAAAGCTGTTTATAGAAGCAGGACAGGAAGAAACTCTTCACCTACAAACTAACACACACACACACACACACACACACACATACTGAATGCCCAGTCTCACATATAAGATGTCTGTCCAACCAAATTATCAAACCATAAAAAAGAAGAAAGAAAGAAAGAAAGAAAGAAAGAAAGAAAGAAAGAAAGAAAGAAAGAAAGAACCCGCAGCAGGTTTCAGTTTGACTCAGAAGATGAAAGTCAGTAAAACTATGAGATCAGATACGCTTTTAAATTTGTACTTTATTTTTTTCATACACTAAAATAAGAACTGAATAAATATACGCAACCATTTTAAAATAAGTTTTGCTCTTAGCCATGTAACATAGTTACAACTGCTTTTCAAAAAGTATGTTAAATGATAAAAATAAAGAATATTTCACCCATTAAGAACAGTTCAAGTCTCAATAAGGGCTTGAAGAACTATAACATTATATGATATGCAAATGCAGCGAGTGAAACTAGGAGGGTCGAACTGTGTCGTGGGAGGATTCTCACATAATAGACTGAGTGTTTTCAGCAGATAGTTTCATCAGATGCTGAACAACTGAATAAAATGTTTCACACGTTTTTCACATGCATTTTGTTTTGTCTGTGCTGGTGTCGTCTGATTGGTAAGTTATATAAACATTTTTATGGTTTAATTTTTTTCTCACAGTAATACAGTGGCTGCTACACACTCAGAAAAAAAAGTACAAAAGCTGTCAGTGGGGCGACACACTTTCAAAAGCTACTATAATCATTTAGGTACTAATATATACCTTTAAGATACTAATATCCTTTAGGATTAATAAGTGAAAGGTCTCGCTCCAGTCACAGCTTCTGCACCTTTTTCATGACAGTATCTGTTCAAATTAGATAATTTAAATGAATCATGAATATTGTGAAATCTACTAACTTTGAATTCAGTCTCTGACCTGAAATTTTCAGGTCTGGGAAGGTCATGAAAATGATGGTCTCTATTTTATTTTTTAATACTTTTTTAAAATCTAGAAAAGTCATAAATATGCATTTGTCAAAATGTGCAGGTCTTATTTATTTAAAATAATGTATTGAAATATCCAACACAATAAAATTGTACTTTCATTTTGTAGTTACATTATTTAAATTAGTACATTATTTAAATGTATTTTTAAGGCTTAAATTTTTGATCCAGGTTTTACTTTATTTAAAATATATATTCTTTACACATAAGATATATTTTCAGGCAATCCGTAAGCTGTTTTCTCTCTCTGCTTGATTCTGACAGTCTCTCTGTAACGGTAGAGTTTTAAAGACATTTTACACATTTATTTCCTTTATCAAGAGCAACTGATGTCAGAGAGAAGTTTCTGGTAGTCAGTTAAAAAGAAAATATTAACATTGTTGATGTTTAATTCTATGGTGAATCCATCATGGTGGACAAAATGAACCGTATATGAAAGTTTTAATCACAGATTAGATTTCTAATCCCTGATTTGTTAATATGTGTTTAACATAAAGTGATGCGATTTAGTTTTGTGTTTCTGTCGCTCTTCTGGCTGTTCTCAACGTCACATCTAAACAAGAAAAACTACAGCTGATTTCAAGCTTTGTAAACCATCAAAAGCATCAATCTGTGTAAAATCTGTACAGTTTGTTCTCCAGGTGTGTTTGGTGATTCAGTGTCAGTGATGGAGGGAGATTCTGTTACTCTAAACACTGATGTTACTGAAATACGTGAAACCGACGACATACTGTGGATTTTTGGAGTTGAAACGTCTCCATTAGCTAGAATAAAAAAAAACAAGCAAATCTTCTCCACGTTTGATGTTCCTGATGGGAGATTCAGAGACAGACTGAAGCTGGACGATCAAACTGGATCTCTGACCATCACAAACATTAGAACTGAACTTACTGGTGTTTATAAACTACTGATAAATGGAGCGAAACTGACATCAAAAATATTCAATGTTTCTGTCTATGGTGAGTAGAGATCACTTGTTCAAACATTCACATATTTTACTGAAACTATTGAGATTGTAAACATATTTAACCGCTATTATACTAAACATTCACTTTGCAGATTTAATTACACATTAAACCACTTTTTTTTTCATTGTTTATCCACATTCCTTGTTATTCTCTCATGTTTTCCAGCTCGTCTGCCTGTTCCTGTCATCATCAGTAACTCTTCACACTGTTCTTCATCATCATCATCAAATTGTTCATTGGTGTGTTCATCAGTGTTGAATGTGTGTGATGCGACTCTCTCCTGGTACAAAGGAATCAGTGTATTGTCCAGCATCAGTGTGTGTGATCTCAGCATCAGTCTCTCTCTACCTCTGGAGGTGGAATATCAGGATAAAAACACCTACAGCTGTGTGCTGAACAATCCCATCAGCAACCAGACCACACATCTGGACATCAACACACTCTGTCACACATGTGCAGGTACCACAGCACTGATGATATATGTGTTTATGTACAAATTCACTCACACTAATGACTCTCTCCTTCAGTTCCTCCAGTCTCAGTGTCTCTGATAGTGTTGATCTCTGCTGGATCTCTGATGATTGTTGCTGGATTCGGGATCTTCTGCATCCACAGGAAATGTAAAAAAATGGTCAGAGAAGGCAAGTGTTATTACTGCTTTTAAACATTATAATAAACAAAACCTTATACTCTAAAATATACTCTAAATATCCATAGTCAACTGATAGCCCTAAATGTAATTTATATTAACTTTATGAATATAATTTTACATGTGTAAAGATGCAGCTGGTGCTCAAGTTAAAATATGTTATTGATGACTTTGTTGAAATTGTTGCGCATCAATTTCACCACGCAAAGGATGTATTTGACTTAGCTTTAGTCAAATTACATTTGTAATGTCATTTTTAAAAACGTCAGTGTTAAATGTTTAATGAAATGTGTGCATTTATGCTTTGGCCTGGGTCTGTGGTGGAGTAGTGAGTTTGATGCGATTAAACTCAAGGTTCTGTGGGGTACGGACTGGATCGAAACCATTCCTAGAGCTTCCTAACAATGGGTTATTGGGGTTTGGACTGATGGGGCAGTGAACCCAAGGTTACCCCGTGAGCCCTAGAGCTCCTCCTGTCCGATTTTAGGGAAAAATTGGGTCCATTGGAGACGTCCAATAGATTTCTTAGCCGCACCGAAAGAACACCACAGACACAGTGTAATCAGCATGGGAAAATCTCACAGTAAAAATATAAAATATACAAAAATGACACACATTTATCTATATCTTTTTACTCTTTTTAGTTCCTTTTATAACTGTATCATCTTTATATCTCTTTTAATTCCTTGTATAACTGTTTTAATTTCCCTTGCGTTTATTCTGTGATTATTTCAATTCCTTTCTGTGTAACTTTGAATTACCATAGTGTATGAAATGTGCTATATAAATAAACGTGCCTTGCCTTTAACTCTGACAGCTGTAACAATAATAACACACATGTTGTAAAGAACCAGATGTAGGATTGAGTTTTAATGCATCTATTATTGTTGCTGAAACAGTTGAGACTCGCAAAGACGATATCACTTACGCTGAACCTGTGTTCTACAAAAGAAACACACAGAAAACGGTAAGACAATTTATTATTAATTTATGATGTGCTTCTCTGTGACATTTCTGATAGAGATCAGTGTTTTTGACTGTATAATATAATGACCCATCACACACACACACACACAACAGCACCAAATCCGATGTTTAATATAAGATTATCAATGCAAGAAACACTTGTTATTTTCCTATTGTGTTATTTGGATCAGATCACAGATTACATTTTTAGCAAGTAATTAGTCATTTGAAATGGAATACATTTTTTCAGCAACTGAGAAACACTGAAAGACTGCAGGACCTCTAAACTTCTAAAATATTGGAGATCTATAAAGGATCTCTAATATTTTCAATGAATGTAATTACATTGAGGAAAACATTTAAACTATTAATGGTTTGTACGACAAGGCTAGAAAGAGCTAATTTAAACAAACAATGTTTTGTTACACTTAATCATTTTAAGTTCTTGTATCAGATTAACAAGTTCGCAAAACCGGTTGAGAACCATTGATATTGATGATGTTATTCAATGGCATCTCCTCAAGATGCTTTATACAGATAAGTGCTGGGAAATTTTATTAGAAAAAAACTATATATAGTAACTACTGTATATATGTTGTTTTGTGCTTTTTACAGAAAGTAAAAGAGGATCATGTGGATTATGCACCTCTCACAATGAGAAGATGAACAAACTCTTTTTCTTACCCACACTGTGACAACCTTAGAGTCTATGGTTGAGTTTTTGGTGAAAATCACCATATTGTATCAGGACATCCCAGCACACATAGAGCAGGATCAAAGTTTAAAGTAAATAATTAAAGATTAGATGAAGTGGTTCATGTTTGACTGTTTAAGTATTAAAGGGACCATGCGTGTAAATCTCATGAAACACATAGATGCAAAACACTCATGAACACTGTGGTCTGGTTTATTCACATCTGTACAGAAATGTGGTTTGATCTGTTGGGTGGATGGACAGCTTGTTCATGAGAATGTTTCTTCTGCTGGACGTGTGTGTTTGATGTCAGTTTGTGATCGTCTCTGTCTGAGGTGTGAATAGTCTGTGAATAGCCTGAGGTTGAAAGACTTTTTCCATTCCAGCTCACATGAAACCATTGACTTCTGCTCTACAGAAGACCGGCTTTACTAAAAAATACTGAACTCAGCACTGGTGTTTAACAAAAAAGAGACATTACTGTTAAAAATTTAAATATGATATGCTTTTTGTGCGTGATGATCTATACTTATGCAGCGACGCTTCAGTAAAGCTGTACACTGTGACACTCTCAGGAAAAAAGGTACAAAAGACAAAAGCTGTCACTGCAGTAGCTTTTCAAAAAGGTACACCAATGTACCTTATTTAACCCTTAGGAGTACATTAGTATCTAAATGGTTGAAAAGGTAACGCCCCATTGACCGGTTGTACCTTTATTTCTGAGAGTGTAGTTTCAGTAGTTAGTTCTCTCTAAGCAGAACTTGATAACTTTTCTTTTCATATAAATGTAAAATCCTGTTTTTTTTTTTTTTTTTTTGCCAGTGTCTGGGTCATTTTAAGAATAAATGCACTGTATGACTTACAATTTATGATTTATGTTTGATGGTTGTTCATTTATTTTGGTTTCACTAGTTTTGACGAGAACCGAAACGCTGCTAACAATCGTGATTTTTTACTGGTCATAGGTAAAACATAAAGGTGGAAATTTATAGAGTAAGCTTAAAATCATAATCAGATATAAAACCTCACCTTAAGTTAATTGATATGGGTAAAGTCCAGATGCAGTTATGAGGACAGATCAAGATATCCACTCCTGCTCCAGTTCTGTAGGATGAGGATGACGAATCCAGAACAAAAACACAGGTGTGGGTGAAGAAGTGTTGATCCCACAAATAACACAAACAACTTGTTTTTTATTATTAATTTTTAGATAAAATAATATCCATAATTAGCAGATATGTAGTGCAGTGTTCTGGTGGATTTGTTTAGTAGGCCACTGAGTGGTTGTTTAAATGTCCACATCTCTGTGCTTTTCTCAGTCTCTGTGATCTTCTGGTTTGATGTCTCCTCCTTCAATGTGTATCTGAGGGACTTTTCACCTGATTCATAATCTTCATTTCTGTGAAATTCTGGTTACTTAAAATAACAGCACGTCTCCTCAACAACACACATTATTTTAGCAATCATTCATGTCTGGAGCACGGGACTGAAATTGTTTACACACTGATAAGAAAATCTTTTTTTGAACTTCTAAGAAAAGTGACGTGAAGTCGGAAGATGTCGCCAACGCCAAGATGTCGTCACGTGAACACGCGGCTTCACAGGGAGATGTAGCCTACATAAGAACATAAATTTTTAATAATAATTATAAAAAAAAATAGTTCAAGTTCTTTGTGTTGACGATGAATAACTTCATAGCTGCCATGTTCTTAATCGTAAATAATATCCTTCATCAAACCTGGGGGAGAGTGGGGTAAAGTGAGACATTTTTTACATTTGTTCCCCTCTAAGCGAGCTAAAATGATATATCAGTCAAATTTACACATTTCCCATTAATTCAGGATGTTTCCTAGCAATGGAAATGATTAGAATGTATTCAGGACGAAGGGCAGTGAAAATATGATTGTTTTTAAAAAAGTGGTCTTGTGTCTCACTTTACCCCAGCTTAGGGGTAAACTGAGACAGACCAGAGAAATCAAGGGGGTAAAGTGAACCAGCTGGGGGTAAACTGATCCACTTACTTTTTCCACTCTGAAACTTCCATAACAACACATGTTGTAACAGTAAGAATCTTGACAGCTAGCTTGACAACCACACATTCCAGAACTAATGTCGGACTAGTAACAGAATCATGGAGATTGGTCAATTAAGCAAATTTTTTTGATGACCACCGGTGCGCATCCAAGTGAAGGTGCAACGCCCTTGGCGTGCTAAGGGTGAAAGGCACACTGGAGGAAATTCCTCCCAAAAAAAAAAAAGAACTATGTCCAAATTATTGTGATACATTTGGAAAACTCAATGCAGTCAGACCTCCCCTGGCCAGCCCAGGGAGGGTGGCCCGTCCTGAGCCAGATTCGGATTTGTCCGCCACCGCTGGAGCTCCGTCTGGAGCAAAGTCGGTCCTAAAACGGACCTTTGGGTCTTTGTGGAGGAGGGACAATGCTCCGCTCGGACAATGAACATGGACCAGAGAACCATGGTGGTCAGACCGGGTGGGGAAACAGCCTGACCCAGCCCAGGGAAAGTGCACTTTGTGCGGGCGAGACTTCCAGTAAATAGGGTCTGGTTTGGACACCCAGTCCCTCGGTGCCAGTGTGTGCACACCGGTGAACGTGCACCGTCCTGGGTGAGCTAGGGGTGAAAGACACACTGGAGGATATTCCTCCTTGTAAAAATGTCCAAAAATATCTTGTATTTGAAGAAGAGCTCCATGCTCGCAGACCTCCCGGGCCAGCCCCAGGGAGGGTGGGTCATCTCCGGTCAAAGTCAGATCCGTACACCTGCTGGCGCTCCTGCTGGAGCAACCACGGACGCTCGGGGTGTTGTAGAGGAGGGAGACGACACTCTTATCGGACTAGGTAATGGAAAACAGGCGCCTCCGGGTTGGGCACTCTCCTTCGGGCCGTCAAGTCGGGGTGCCCGGTCGATTGGAGCTTCGGACGCACCTGGGGATGGAGCAGCTTTCTCCTCCCCGATTTGCGCGTTGACCTCGGGAGACTAAGATGGCCCGTCTGAAACGGATGTCCGCAAAGGTGGCCGCGGGCGCGTCGGGAGGCTTAGATTAGTTGGGGCCCCCCTGGCGTGTCTTAAGAGCCAAACTTTGCCCTGCGCCTCCCCCTGCTTTGAAAGCACCCTTCCCGGTTACGGCCTCGATCCAGATGCCTCCTGCCCCTGCTCCCGGTGGATGGTTCCTCATGCGCCCTATGAGTGGCCGTGTTGTCTCGAGCCTAGGCCCGAGTGGAGCGAGACCCGTGTGTAGGGAGCCTGCGCATCGCGGTTCACCGTCCGGGGCTTCTCGGTTGATCCCAAAGGTAAAACGTATGCATGTCGAACAGTCGTTCTGGGTAAACGGCGAAGCGACTCCAGGGGCTTGAGACACCGAGAAAAAGCTGTGGAGGAAGGTCCTCCTCCGAAAACAAAACGGACAGTGTCCGTGAGGTTGCAGATGGACGAGATTCCCATGCTGACTTTACTCCCTAGCAGGCTCCCAGGGAGAGTGCGGAGCTCCTGTCGGAGCGACCTCGGTCCTAAAACGGACCTTGGGGGTTTTGTCGAGGAGGGGACAAACGCTCCATTCGGATAAGGTGAGACGGAGGTGCTCCACCTCTTTGCCTAAGCTACTGCACCCCAGGCTACTGATTTTACTTCCCCCTTCTTTTTATTCTTTATGAATCTTAGGAGGCTTGACTTGTCAATATTTCTCTCTCTTGCAGCTGCTCTTATAGACTTCTTTCCTTCCTTGACCTCAGCGGCTGCACTCTCCATCTTCTCGAGGGGTGTTTTGCCCCAGGTTTTCTTCCTGGTGTATTGCCTTGGCATGATGGCTTTTCTACTATGTTTATGACATTAAAAATAAAACATATGTCATGTAATATTACATTAAAATATGTTTAAGACTAAACTTAACTTGTGCCTCATGTCTCACTTTAACCCACAGCATTTGTCTCACTTTACCCCACCGCCACATTTTAGAAAAAAACTATCTCTCTTAGCAATTCAGGCTTATCTTCAGCTAGCATAATCACATGGTTTTATATGTTGGTAGTTCATCAACATGTATGATATACGTTTTTTTACCTGAATCAATTAGCTTTGGCACAACAGTTGATTAAGTTGATAGCAAGAAAATTTACTTTTACATGCAAAAAAAATATTTTTGTGAAAAAAACATGCTTACGACAGCACCATGAGGTCCTCTCCTTCATGGCCAAGGGGAAATGGAAGGGGCTTGAAAACATAATGGTCATATGACCACAATTGTGTTCCATTGCCTAGATATAGGGGGTGTCTCACATTACCCGATGTCTCACATTACCCCGTTCTCCCCTATGTGTTCCCATCTGATGCTTTTGTATTGTAAACCTCCCTAACTGCATTTCAATCCCAACGATCTTTCCATTTCAACGCCGTGATACGTGCTGAGTCCCAATTCGCCTACTTATACTACGACCTAAAAGTATGTACTTTTTTTGTGATGAAAAATTATACTTTTGAGTGTGTAGCAAAAAAGTATGCACGTTCTGGGACATACTTCGACGACGTCATGCAACATGAACTTGAACGTGGTTGCCTAGTTACGCACACCGCAACTGTTAACAAAACATTTAACATTTCATTCATTCTTATATATCCAATAGAATTTTATTTACTATTCCCATCTTTTTTTCCACAATACATTTACAATGTGTTTACCAAATTGAGGAGTGAAGCAGGGCGTCGTCGTAGATCAACCAAATGCAGGTCGTTTGTGAGGCGGCTGGTTCTGACGTTCATGTGCAAATGTGTGTAACGAAAGCTAGCGCTACTTATTTTCTGAGTTAAATGATTTAAAGTTTATAGTGTAATTATTGTTTAACGTAGTTTATACTTAATCTTATACTTATGTATAATACTTCAAAATACCCCGATGAAAATGAACCATGCTTTTACTATAGTAAAAGTGTAGTAACCATGTTTTTTTGGTTGGACTGATAAAGTTAACATAATTATGTACAGCCACAGTATTACTACAAATAAGTCAGACAGAAACATCAAAAGAAATACATAAAAAAAGAAACTTGCATGACACTGTAACTTACTAGAGCCTTTTTATTTATTGTTTTGTAGCCTGCAATGAGGCGCTCGGTATCTTCATCGGACCCAACAAGATAAACACGGTACTTTTTTGGCACAACATAAACCCATTAATATTACGAGACAATAAAATATAACTTTAATTAGGGTTAAACATTTGAATTCTTACACTTAAAAGGGCGCATCTCCGTTGCTGCATCCGACTGCCAGGTTTACATCACCATCATCACCGCAAAGCTCCTCCCTCCCGCACGCAATGGGTTGTGGGCAATATTAGCCGTTAGAGTGTGCATTGATCTGCACTTCGAATTCTAACCGGAAATAGTAGACCATCCGGGTATCTTTGGAATACTCATTTCAACATGCTACGATTTGGGACGTACTAATTCTAGTTTCGCATACTATTTAGGACGGATAGTATGCGAATTGGGACTCAGCAAAAGTTTCCGTTCCCTTTCGAAAGGGAACTCGCACTGCGTCGATGACGCTTTGGGGAACGCCTCGGGCATGACAGGTGTCTGAAATCACAATCAAATCATGGCAAACATATTGACTGGCGACACCTGCTGACATCATTAAAGGGTACCTATTATGACTCTTTTCAAAAGATGTAAAATAAGTCTCTGATGTCCCCAGAGTGTGTATGTGAAGTTTTAGCTCAAAATACCCAACAGATAATTTTTTACAGCATGTTTAAATTGTCATTTTTTGGGGCTCAGAAAAACGCGCTGTTTTTGTGTGTGCCCTTTAAATGATAATGAGGTGTGGTTCCACGCACAGGGGGCGGAGCCTCACGAGCTCGCGCTCAGAGTCAGGACTGATAATATCAGAACAGAAACTCAGTTGCAGTGATCTTTTCGACTCGGAGTCGGACAATAATGCCCACAGAGAATATATGCTGTATTGAGATAGAAAAGGTAGTTTGATTTAATTACGATTAACTTATTTGTCATTATTATACTTTAACTTATTATACTTAAAATATACTGATGAGTTCAGTCAGAGAATGTCTAATCCGATTGTTAAGTCTGACGTCACGCGTGACGTTTTGGGTCCCAAGCGGTCCAGAAATAACAACGGTGGAACCTGTAAATTTATTTACGATCACGTCCTTCTTAGTGAGGCACCCTTGGCGGTCAAAAAGGGTTTAAATTCCTTTAACACCAACAGAGTGGTTAGTGTAGCTCATCACTCAGGTGGCATAATTAAGAGTAGAGTCCTCAATGAAAAAGAAGATTTACGAGGTTGAAGTGAGTTAGCTCGGGACACGAGACACAGCACTGCGGCATTGTAAAAACACTCAATAATAACCAAAACACCAGCGAAAGCGGTAGGTAGGTAGAGAGGACCTGGACTTTGGACCCGGAAAGAGTATTGGTTACGTCACGACTTAACAACCGAATAAGGGGAGAAGTGCCACTCAATAAACTTCCGGTTGCAGTTCCACTCTTGTTCCATATGAGGGCGCTCACAGGACGAGTGCAGAATGAATGGATGTCTATGGAGCTATACCGCTCAAAATCCACTTTTCTTAGGATATATTTTTTTGTCTAGTAATTTGAATGTTGTTTTCGAACAGGGATGCAAATAAATTACACATTGCTTGGTGTTCGATTTTTTAGAGTTACTTATTTGCTTTAAAAAGTCTTTCAAAATGTCAATGACGTCAGAATGCCGACGTCATTAGCAGAATGCTAGCGTGTTATGGGCAACAACAACTCAACCTGTAAGAAATCGAAAATAAATAAGTACTCGTTCATTCAACTTTCGATCTATAACCCATGTTGAACTTGCAAAACCTACAATCAAATCTGAGATTTCTCAACGGCAATCGGGTGGAAGAGACACATTTAGCCGTCTAGCCCCATTGACTCCCATTCATTTTGCACTCATGGCGAGCGCCCCCCAGTGGAACTCTGATTGGAACCAATAGGACTTAATAGGGCGTTGGAGTGAACAGGCTTTCCGTAGATGGGCTTTGGTTCAGTTAAGTTTATTGTACATCACACAAAAGATGAAGCCTTAGTTTTACACCAGAGAATCTCTGTAAGAGCTGAATAAATACAGTATAAGAAGTGCGCATTAAAGTCTTATCCATAAACTCTCTCTCTCTCTCTCCCTTTCATTATCATCAACATACACAGCGCGAAGTACACAAAACACTCATTACAACTAACAGTAAACAAATATACACATCTTTTCAGTGGGTGCTTAATAAACTGGTAAACCGTAGGCCTATATCCGTAAAATGACTCGCGCTCTCACTTTCACTTCTGCCGTGATCAGTATCGTTAGGCCTGTCGCTCCGGAGAGTGTAAGCTTGATCACAAACAGTACAGATCCATCCTCGAGTAACGAGAGTAAATGAAGACTGCTATGTTCATTCTTACATCCAACAACAAAACACCTCAATCGCTTAGGAGACATTCTTGTCTACAGCTGCTCAAGCGTCGAACAATGGCGGACTCTGTGTCCAGCTCACTTAGGGCGGGTCTATGCTCAAACTGAAATGTCACTCAACAGTCGTGGGAGGGGCCTGTGCGCAATTCTACGTCACATTGCGCCGAATCTGAGAACAGCTCATTCTGAGACAGTGCGTATGAATTATTGAGATTGTAAAAAAAAACACTGGGTGGATTTTTAGCATTCTAGGTTAGTTTTGCTCACACACTGCCAACACACATTTATGTTCAAACACCATGTAAAAGTGAATTTTGCATAATAGGCCCTTTAACGTGCAACCTGGAAGTATATAAGGGCGCCTTGCACAAATAACAATCATCTTTTCATCTTCAGGGACTGTTCTGTCAGTAAAGCGATTGAGAATCACGGTATACAAGAGAAAATGAAATGCACTGAGAAGAAGTGTACAGACCTGTGCCCAAGATATCTGGCGCCGGGTGACACACACAAGCTGTGCGATTTTTGTTTGGGAGCAAAGCACAGGCAGTTCTCGAGGGAGCTGCCTGTGCAAACTCTGAGCGTTTTCCTTTGAGAGCGCTCCGCTCTCATATGAGCGTCTGGCCCTTGTGGTTCGGTTCCCGCTCGTGCTGAGGCAGAGCGACGACACGCATCATGGGGTTCCCAGATGGAGCAAGCCGATTACCTTGAGAAGGGGATAACCCTCTCAGATGGTTCGCGGCTGACAAGGTTGAGCTGCAGGTGGAGGTTTTCTCTCCACCTAGCACAGCGAGTGTAACGGATATGGAAGGACACACTCCCAAATGGGGTTCAGCTTCAATTTATCTTTTTTTTTGGAAACAACAAGAAGAAAGAATTTACATTGGCTGATAAAATACTGCAGATATTGGTATGGACCACAGCATCGCCACTTGAGTCTGCTGCTCTTACCACAAACTTGTATTATTCATAATAAACATAGTAATGCTATACAATGTGAAAAACTTAACATAATACTTGTAATAAGTGCTCCAATGTAAATATACAGAATAGTTAATTGCAGACAACATCAGTAATACTTCATTAATTGTCAACTAACATTTGTTAACATTTATAACAGAATGAACACAAAAGCAACATACCTTTTTTTGGGGGGGAAACAACAAGAAGAAAGAATTTACATTTGCTGATGAAATACTGAGGACATTGATTTGGACTAGAAAGATAGAAATTAAACATTCACTCAACTATTATTGATTATATAATACAAATAATCGTCAGATAGTTAAGACAGATGCAATCGTCACGAGAAATGAATCCGTGCTCGCACATGTGACGCACATGGAAATCCAAAATCGTATAATACTCCCAACGATCATGTTAAAGTGCTAAATGCATTATCTATATATTCACATATATGTATGAAATATATGGCATCGAAAAGATTCGCTTGAAATGTATAATTTTCACAATTAATTAGTTAATGTGTCAGAGCATGAAAAACTATACATACACACAGCATCGCCACACAGTCTGGGCGGGCATCCAAACCGCTTAAAGCAACATCTTGTTTGAATGGCAGAGCATACACGGCAGCTGGTCAGGTGCCGATCTCAGGTCTGATCTCGACCAGGGGGCAGGGATGTCCCCTGAGGTGGTTGCTGAACTGTGTCGCACCACTGATCTTGCTCTCTAGGCCACTAAGCAAACTGCAGGCGCAATCGGCTGGTCGATGGCAGTGATGGTGGCCACGGAGAGACATCTGTGGTTAAAACTGGCTGACATTGGGGAGAAAGAGAAGGGACTTTCTCCTAGATAAGCCAGTTTCAACCCCTGAACTTTTCGGCACCTCTGTGGAGGCAGCAGGCCTCCTTGACTGGGCTGTAGGCCAGCTTACCTTAGGTGGTTGGCCTTAGTAGTTCGGGCAGTAGAATCACTGATGGTTAGTAAGCCTTAAACAGGCCTCCTTGGAAGGGAGTCCTAACGTTGTGGGACCAGGTAGCTAGCCTTGTTAGGCCTCCTGTGGGTGGCCTCAATATTTCTGTTGGTGTAGAATGGTTCCCAACGGTATGTTTGTAGCAGCATAGACTGGCTATCAGCTAGAAGGCCAGTGGTTCCCAAAGTGGGGGTCGCGACCCCCCGACCCCGGTGCAGGGGTCGCGAGATGATTTCTATAAAAAAAAGTTAAAAAAATATATATGCCCAATATATTTTTGTTGCAATTTATTTAACCCTTTCGCACGTACGATCACACTGGGTAGATTTTCTGTTTGGCGAATGGTGAGTAAATCTCAAAAGGCTATCCACCACACTGGCGGGTGAATGTTGTTCACACCAAAATATGAAATTTTCGAGAGAGAGAGAGAGAGAGAGAGAGAGAGAGAGCTCCGGCCGCGCGAGCGCACTCACTATTCAGAGCGGCCAAGCGTCAAGCTTCCCCGTGCTTTTTGACAAGCTTCTTTGCAGCTCAAGTCGGCGGCGGTGTGTACACAGTTAACGATCTATCTGTTGACGGCGCTGAGGAAAAAGCTCCCGCCACTGGAAGAAGCGGTCGCCGCCCATTTGTGTCGGGCAGTTGGAGAGCAAAGGCTGCGCACCCATCAAAGCCGTGCAGAACGTCTTCAGCACTCACGGATCGTGCATACTCCGCCACACCATGGTCGTTCTTTTCTCGAGAAAAGGAGTTTTCTCATACCGTTTGCAACGCAATACTCGTTCCCTTATGTCTCAGGGAACCGAGGTTACTAACCGAGTACGTTCTGCCTTCCCTTCCAATGAGTCAGGTAACAAAACTAACAAAAAAAGAATAAAGTATTTCACCCCAATGATAATATTTCATATATTTCTCACATTCTGTCAGGACCACTATCGTCATATATGATTGACAATTAGCATACAATTTGGATTGGCGGTATGGTTCCGTTCTGGGCGAGAACTCCCTGCGCATCCATGCAGCCTAGCATGGATAAGACAGTCCCTCCAGAAAAACGCGGAGTTTTTTTGTGATTGTTGCGGGCAAAAATCCTTGATTATGCGGCAAGATTTCTTAAAAAATGCGATGGAATATGCGGGATATTTATGCAATTTTATGCGATGAAATTGCGGGAACTTGCAAAAATTGCGGGAACTTGCAAAAATTGCGGGAACTTGCAAAAACTGCAGTTTGATGAAAAAGAGAAAAAAAAGTGATTGCCCAACACCAATTACATGAATAGTGTAATAAATTCTTCATTTTAGTTTGAATGGGAAAGACGAGGTGTAGGCTATTCACCCTGCTTAGGGGGATGCGATCAAAGCCTGGAGTGGAGCAAAAGCATGTTCCTCTCTCCACTCTAAGCGTTCTTTTATCACTCCGCTCATGATCCACTCCGGGTTTTCCAGTCCCGCTCACGGAAAAACTGCTCCATGTTCACTCATTTTTAAGAAAGTTACAGAAAACAACTTCTACAAACAATTTTAATTTGCCAACATTTGATAATAATAAATAAAAGTGCATGACGTGCAAATCAGATAACAATCAAGTGCAATATAAACATGTTTTGTCAGGGCATCACTCCCGAACCAGCATCAACACTCCATTTTCAACATCTGCTTAACTTACTCCTTCACACCACAGACACGTCTTTTTGCCTTCTGTGTCTGACGTGATTTAACTTCTCCCCAGTTGTTCCATGAAAACCTGCAAAGCACGGCCTGCGGTGTAAGATACGACCGGATTTTTGTGAAATAGGCCTATCGCGGGGTTTGCAGCTTTTCAATGATGTCGCGTAATTACGTCACTTCACAACGTTCCCATGGCAACAGGGGAAATGGCTGCGCTTGTGTGAAGTAAACCCAACATTTGTCAACTTTCTGCTAAGATATATATGTGACTTTTTGCAACGAAAATGCGGGGATTATGAAATCATGCAAGCCCGCATATTTTGCACGCGGAAATCTGCAATTTATGCGGCAAAAGTGCGGCGTATTTAAAAAAATGCGCCCCCCGCATAAATATGCGGACTTTGGCTGATTATGCATGGAATCATGCGATCGCATAATCGCGTTTTTCTGGAGGGACTGATAAGAGCAGGGAGAGCAGCAATAACCCCCTTTGGGGTAAACAGAACAGAACCAACATGAATGTATTGCAGATATCCTTAATTCAAGATTTTAAAGTACGACATAATTCGAGAATTTATTCTGATTCGAAGGGAATCAGAATGCCAAATCCTGACTGATGAGAGGAGGAGCTGGGGATGGAGGAGGGTAATTCGCTCCTGAGAAACGCGATAGTTGCGGATAATACTGAAGCAGCTTATATATGTATACGGTGATAGGCGTCGTATTCCTATAGGTAGATGTGGATCAGCTGATAGTCAGCTGATGCGAGCTTGACTAACGTGACCTGCCAGAACTAACGCTACGCTTGATTTTTGATCAATAGGCCTATACATATAGTTTTTTTTTATTATACATTTAAAATTTTGCTCTGGACATTTTTTTATGTTTGTATTCAACATAATAGGCCTACCTTATTATCTCAATTAAAAGTGCTGAAATGAATGTATATGTGACATTTTGGCCAGTAAGAAATATGCTTGGCTGGTGGATTTTTTTCATACCAGTCATCTACCAGTGGCAGGTGAGCCAAAAAGTTAATTTCGGAGTCGGACCCTGGGGTAGGGGCTAAAAAGTTTGGGAACCCTTGTAGTAGGCCCTATTAAGCCTCCCTGAAAGCGAGTCCCCATTATGGATAAATTGGCTGAAAGCACTGGCTCTCAGGCCTAGTAGGTATTATTGGTCAGGCCTGGCCTAAGCAGGCCTTCCTGACCCTGGTTTGCCTACCAGGGAGGCCATGTGCTCCCCTCACTGAGGGTCACTATTAGTCCATGATCCAGGGCCCCAAAATTTGGTCCATCTGTATCATCTGGGGGGACAAAGTCTCATAGTGATTTTTTTTTGTAGAAAAATCACGATAGCAGTGCAGGGGTGGTAGTGAAATAACTTTTTTCAGTTCATGAAGTTACTAACCCCCTAAGATAAATTCTGTTTTTGAAATCTGGTGTATATCTGGTTTAGGCTCATGCTAGGGATATTGTCAATATTCTATAATATGGTGCTTTGGTATCGTTGGAAAGGGGACCTTTTAGGCTTTCATTTAAGCCCAGTACTGAATCTGTCTGACAAACACATAGGTGACAAACACACACTGACTTCTTTAAACCAGAAATAACACAAATTTTTTCACAATTTCCGCCTAAACTGTATGCTTTATTTTATCCCTGTGGCATGAAAGAACACCACGGACACAAAACTCAACAACTTCAATACTCAAAGCACTCTGATGACTCAGAAAATGTATAATATACCCATACTATCATGTATTTTGATATTCACCCCCTTTCAGTTAGAATGTCAGAAAGTAGCTTATGCACGGAATGTTGATGGATTTTGATAGTTTGACAAGGTTTTGTCAGTTTTGTGAAAAGATTGTTGGTTCAGTTCACTGGTTATAACAACACTATCAACTATGCCATCTTCAATCATCTTCCATTGAGTTCCAGGGGTATTAAATGTAAGTACAAAATAATTTTTCTCTTGTGCTTGTTAATTGGTGGGAATAGTAGCAGTAGTTTTTAGCAGGCTAGCTATCTAGCAGGCTAGCTAGCTTGCAGGTTAAAGTGTAAATTGCAGGTTAACCACCACAGCCCATTAATGTGTAAATTAAAGTGCTCTATGTATATATTTAATTATTTCTGTCTTAAAATGCGTTAAAGTAACATTTATTGGGGTTTCTTCAAAGGTAGCGTGTTTTGTACGTTAACTGTGTGATGACGTCATAAAAGGAAAGGAACTCGCAACCCATACTCTTACTGTATTATGGCTATTTGGAGAACGACTGAGGATGTGGGAAGCCATCAAATTCTTTATGGACCACAGCCGTCATGTAGAATAGCAAGGAGGGACAACGACTGAAGACTTTATTTACTTACATGGTGTCAGTCCAAATCAGAGATGCACACACTGCACAGGCACCAATCGCTAGTCTCTTCGACGCCTCAAATGTCATGTAATACCCTTCCTCAATCCACGCTATTTCTCACGATTTAATTAGCGATGTTTATTGTCAGAAAAGAAAAAGAGAGATCGATGTCCCCATCACTGTGTTTGTGTGGGCTATGCCACCCAATTGAATCAGCAGTGGAGAGTATGTGCTGCCGTGAGGTGAATGCGTTTTGGAGTTTAGTGCAACAGTTCGACCTGCGACCGGCTGATCTGACGTGCCTGAACTCAGTGCCTGAACCCGTTTGTTTTGCGAATAACTTATTCTCATTTCAGGCAGTCAGCACACACAAGTATGTTTACAATTGAGTTATTTTATCCATAATTTTTTTATCATATAAAACATACAACCAACTTTTCTGTAGTTATGCATCTATAGCTTTCAAAGAAATACAACATTGAAAAGTACCATACTAAATGCATGAGTAATTACATTTAGATAAAAACCAACAACAAGTTTGCTACATCCCTATCCCTAGGCAATACAGCATACAGGCAGGCTGGACGTTGGGCATATGGCATTCTGGGGAGGCATATACGTAAGCCGATAGGCCTACCATCCTGCGTGGTTTCAGCCATCCGGCATCACTTCCAAGAACAGTAGACAGAAGACATGAATTTAATTTCAATAAAATTGTATTATTATTTGGTCATTGTTATTATACCTGTGAAACAGATTAAATCTGAAAAGACTCAAAGCTTAGACAAAATGTGATACATTTAGTACAGTATCTTGCTATATGATTTTGGAAGTCCTATCAAACAGAATAAATCTGAAGAGTCAAAGCTTAGACAAAATTTGAAACATTTATTAGATGGTTGCGTTCTGGGACTCACACATGCACAAACACAAGCAAAGTGACCCATGACAAAACAACAACTAAAAGCTCCCACCACCAGGTACAATTACAAGCAAATAAAAGACAAAGCAACACTAACATGCAACAGCACACAATGACAGACCATGGCAAACGACATGCAGAATTGCATTGACAGGATCCCACCACCAAGTAAAATTACAGAACAAAAGGAGAAGGCGCAACCAACAAACAACCACTACAAGCACACACAACACAAACAAAACAAAAACATGCAGCATGCAAAAAATAATGAAGGGTACCAAGAATGATACATACCCACTCACTCATACCTTCACTGCGGTAGGGTCATGACTATAAAAAAACAAAGAGGTTATGTTATAGCTGCCAATTACAAATATAAAAATCACAAAATTAGGAAATTACGGTATGATTATTAAAGGGATAGTTCACCCAAAAATGAAAATTCTGTCATCATTTACTCACCCTCATGTTGTTACAAACCTGTAAGAATTTCTATTTTTCAAAATATCTTATTTTGTGATCAGCAGAAAAAAGAAATTCTTACAGGTTTGAAACAACTTGAGGGTGAGTAAATGATGACAGAATTTTCATTTTTGGGTGAAACCTATTCCTTTAATAACAGATTCTAAATTCAACTTTTGCTAAAAAGTGATTTTTGTGTAAGATAAAAGTTAACTGCTTCCTGTTTTGGAATTTGATTAAAGGATTTTGAGATGGGGACAGGGCAGGTGCTATTCAAGGAAGCACTGGATTCTCTGAGTGCCTCAGGTGATCTGTTGTAGCTTTCTTGTAGACCGTATGAGTGTTGATGCATATCCTGGGGAAATGAAAAAACATGTACAGTACATCACATTCACTGATTACCAAGGTTTTATGCATACATATCCAATTATGATGGAAACTGACTGAAACTACTGACCATATGAGGCCTTCTGTTTAATTGGCCGGACTGTGTGTTCACCTTTCCGGAACCTCGGGTATTGCACGGCATACATTGCAACACCACCACTTGTTTGCGCAACTTCGCGGCTGCCATTACAGTTGTAGTGCAGAGCTGCCAACAGAAGTCTATAGAAAATCACAAAATGAGAGCAGATTTTGAGATAGAAATATCAGATGTCTGTATATGACATGCCAATATGAGATGTAGTTAATCCATTTCGCAACACTGACCTACTGTACATCCCAAGGTAAGAAAACCCTTTGTGTTTGGGAGCGAAGAGCAAGATGAGGGAGTGAAATGCCTCAAGGGAAAAGGTTTGGTGCTGTGGCGACAGCTGCTTCACATCCTTCAGCAAGGATGCCTCTGTGACAACACCCTCCAGTTTCACCGCAACCGTTGAGCCTGTAGAAAAAAAAGAAGAAAAAAAAAGTCCCAAACAAAACATTTTGTTTTACCCTGATTAAATTGTGTTAAAACACAGGTTTCAGCAAAAAATCTCTCAGGTCACATTATCATAAAACCATAGAGTACACATATTTCATGGTGTATACCTGGTTCTAGCCACTCCTTTTTCCGTTGCTCCCCCTCCAGAGGTAGATGAGCACAACAGGGAAAGGCAGGAGTGTCATGAGCGGACAATGACGCAGAAGTATAAATGAAAACCAACGCGTTGCCTACGGCATAGAGGCTCCAACGTAGGTCCGACGCAGAAGTATAAAGGCTGATTTATACTTCTGCGTCGGACCTACGCCGGAGCCTCTACGCTGTAGGCAACGCGTTGGTTTTCATTTATACTTCTGCGTCGTTGTCCGCATAGACGCGCGCAGAGGGAGCATGTGAAACCCGAGGGAGCGGTCCTAGCAGACCAATCACAGCGCTTGCGTCCGCATAGAGTTGACGTGTTGTTACATTTTTGGAGAGGTGCACGTCAGGGTACGCCGAAGGGTACGCGCGCTACACACAGCCTACGACGTAGCTACGGCGTAAGTTCGACGCAGAAGTATAAATTGGGCTTAAATCAGCTCCGCAGGTTCACCACAAGCCGGTGAAGCGACTGGCCACGCCCTCCCTATGCATCTACCAATCAGTAGCTACTTTGAATGAGGGATAGAGAGCAGAGAGCGCTCACTCTGACCATTTTTCTTGAAATATTTTTTAAATTTGGGATCTTTGCATGCCATCACGTTTGGGGGGGCAGTCACGGCATTTGGGGGGGCATTGCCCCTCCTTGCCCATGCCTATATCCAGCCCTGGTCGACAACCTTATTTATTCTCTCCTCAATCAGCGAGTAGGTCCCGTATTTCGCACAATGTCCAGGAGAGTCTGACCTGGGTATGATTATTTGTATTTATTTTTTATTGTAATTATGTTAAAGATACAACATAGCACATCAGACCATGTCATCTGTAAACATGTCTCATATTAACATAAGGCAAATTGTGCATTACAGTCCCCTGCTACAATCAGGCCACCCCCCATCTCCTTTAATTTGCTTATCATGGCTGCTTGTTCTTCCTGCCAGGCCTGAATGACGATCGGGATGGTGTAGTGACTACACTTCCGCTGGTGGCGGAAGAATGTATTCGCGCTGATACACTGTAGACCAAATAATGTCATCATTCTGAGAGTTTGGGTTGGTAGACATCCCGAAAAATGAATTGCCCCACTCAGAAGTAGGTTGCAGGCTGGCATGTTTCTGTGCAAAATTGGCTGGTTTTGCCAGAACCGCTGGAAGCCACATGTTGCACAGACCTACCATATGCAGAAAATAAATCAGAAAATTATAAGGTCACTGTGGAATAAGTAAAACACTAAAATCCAAACATTACTGAAATTATAAAAGGTTCACTTTATATAATTTTTCAAACATGTTCTTCTTACCTGCTTTATTTTGATAAATGTGCCACCCTGCTGCACCATCCTACCGTTAGATTCACTACAACAGGCAGGGCAAATGGTGAACAGGGCCATCAGCTGGTCTTTGCACACAATGTATTTATCTGGACCACTGTAAAACAAAAAGAGAATATTAGTTACTTCATTCATCCCAGGGGCAGGGATGAATGAATACTTCTGTCTAAAGGTAGATTCACATATAGACTAAGTGTTTTCAGTGGATAGTTTCATCACACACTGAACTACTGAAGAAAATGTTTCACACGTGTGTTTTATTCTGTTTGAGCTGCTGGAGTCTGATCGGTGAGTTATAAAACATTTTCATTGCTTTTTTTTTTTCTATTTTCAGAGCAATAAAGTGGCTGATGCTGTTTGAATTAGACTTTTATCTGCTGTTAAAATGAATCATGAATATTGTGAAATATACTAACTTTGAATTCAGGTCTCTAATTCCTAAAAATAAAATAGATAGATAGATAGATAGATAGATAGATAGATAGATAGATAGATAGATAGATAGATAGATAGATAGATAGATAGATAGATAGATTTATTGTCATCATAAAAAAACATTGTAAAAACGTTGTTTACAACAAAATTAAAAGTGCTACTCCTGGTGCATATGCAGTATAAAAGAAAAAACACATTCATACACTTTCTCAAGTCATACTTTCACACAGAATCATACCAACACATACACATAATATGACTGGTCACATGGTAGAAAGCGCAGATGCAGTGTAAGTAATACAATAATTTCATCATGAAATAGTCCTATTTCAGTAAGTGAGGATTTAAAGTTGTGATGGCTGTGAAAAAAAAAAAAAAACTGTCTCTGAATCTGGATGTGCGTGTTCTGACCGACCTGTAACGCCTTCCGGAGGGGAGTAATTGAAAGTGTTCGTGGCCTGGGTGGGTGGGGTCGTTGATTATATTTTTTGCTCTGCTGAGGTAACGTGATGAGGCAATACTGTCCAATGTGGGTAGAGAGCAGCCAATGATTTTTTCCGCAGAACGGATAACCCTCTGAAGGGATTTTTTCTGTGCCACAGTGCAGCTTGTATACCACACTGTGGTGCAGTATGTCAGTGTGCTCTCTATGGCAGAGCGATAAAAGCCCCACCAGCAGCGACTCACTTAAGTTGTTTCTCTTTAGCAGTCTCAGGAAGTAGAGACGTTGCTGTGCTCTTTTGATTATGGTGGTTGTGTTAACGGATCAGGACAGATCATTGTTGATATGGACTCTAAGGTGTTGACCCTCTCGACACTAGCCCCTGCTATGAGTAGTGGCGGTGGGTCCATCTGTCGCTTTCTCCTAAAGTCCAGGATCAGTTCTTTGGTCTTTAATGTATTAAGCTTGATGTTGTTGTTATGGCACCATCCTGTTAACTTCTCTATCTCAGCCCTATAATGCGTCTCGTCTCCCCTTACAATTTGCCCGATAACTGTGATATCATCTGCAAATTTGATGATGTTGTTGGTTGGATAAGCTGGGGAACATTGAATAAATAAATAAATAATAATAATAATAAAAGTGGTTATAAACATCTACAGAAGTCATGGAAATCCATTAGTCAAAAAATATGCAGGTCTCATATATATAAATATATATATAGGCCTATACTAAAACTATCCAGCATTATAAACTTTCAATCTGCAATAATCATCATGTATTGATTTTCTATAAATGTAAAATATAATATACTGGATATAAAACTTTAAACACATTTTCCTCTACATCCGATAATTTTAAAACAATTATAAAAAATGGATTAAGCTTCGATCTAGATTAAATCAAGGTTTATAAATCATTTTGCAGCAAACTTTCAACTTTGAGACTTACATTTAAACCATAATTCTCCTGGTTTTACTATACATTTAAGATTGCTATATTACTTTAATGTAAAATCCTTAATGAATTCACATGACTCAACTGTTGTTGCTGTTTTTGATATCAGTTAAAGCAATTGTTTTTAGTGTACAGAATTAAATATCCTGGAATATTTAGTGTGACATGTAATGCATTGTTTACTTGTTTAAAATTGGCATTTGTAAAAATATAATAATAAAAACAATTATTGTTTTTACAATAATTGACACTGACATTAAGCTACTGAAGGTTAAATTATGCTGCCATATTAATTTATACATACTATAAATATATTTCCAGGCAATTCATAAACGCTGCCGTAATATTTTCTGACAGTCTCTGAGTATGTTACGATCTGCTCCGAGACACGAAGGTTTAGATCCAAATGCAGCTTTATTTGAGGGCAATCCAGAGGCGTGATCCAATGTACAGGCAAGGGTCATACACAGATGGGCAGTCCAAACAAGAAACAAAGAAACAAAACAGGCAGGGACCAGAGGCAAGAGAGTAATCCAGGGACCAGAGGCAAGAGAGTAATCCTAATGTTCTACGGCCATGTCCGGAATAAAGAGTAGCCTATCCATGTCACACAGTAAGATTTAGGATTTTGACCATATAGGCTACCTCGCAGTCATAGACCGCATCAACGTCAGTGAGCTATACTTATTGTATTTCGCCACAGGGTGTCACTGTGGCCTCAACCCTTAGCCTTCGCTTACTCTGAGCTCGATTGCTATGTCTGAGGTAAACCACGCCCTCCTCATTACCCTACGCAGGACGAAATGTAGGAAGAAATAAATGAAGAAATAAATAAATGTAGAAATATATAAATGTAGAAATAAATAAATGTAAAAATAAATAAATGTAGAAATAAATACATTTATAAATGAATAAATGTAGAAATAAATAAAAGAAGAAATAAACAAATATGGAAAAAATAAATATATACATAAATAAGGAAATAAATGTAAAAATTATTTATTTTCGTTTTTTTTGCTTTTCTATGTATAGGTTAATTTCTTTTTTTTTTTTCTTTTTTTTACATTTATTTGTATATTTGTATTTATTTATTTTTAATATTGGCAGCTTTGGAATTCCATAGGTCGCCTACTATCCACTACATTCAGGCGAGGCAAGGCGCATATCAAACAAGCCTATTCTCTGGCCGTGATATTCAAATGACGATAGTTTTCAGCAGGCCACATTTATCAATGCCCGATCATTCGTAGGATGGGATTGGCTGTATTCGAGTGTTTCATGAATCACACCTGAACCCTGTCGTAAGATGATTTCTGCGCTCAGATCTACGTTAGATTGATAAATCAGGCCCAATTAGTAAAGTATAGGCTATAAAAGCAGGGCTCTTTCTGGAACTTAACAAACACTTCCTCTGAGATTCTGAAGGCAACAATCTGAAAAGCAAGGTGAGTTTTTGGAACAGAAACCTACTGAATAACATTTGCCTTGTCTTTGAAATATACTGAGATTCCACAGTGCAGCATTTGAGTGCAGACATTTAATTTTACCTGCTTATTCATTTTTAGGTTCATTTCAGGTTCATCATGGCAATGCTGAGTAGTCTTCTGCTTCTTTTCATTATTTTCTCCATGGGGAATGCAGATGGTAACCAACATATTTAATTGTAAACTCTTGCTAGTTTAAATGCATTTTGGGAACATACAAGATTCAATTTGCTGATATTTGCTTGATTGAAGCGTTTTCAGTGTAAAAGTACACATTTATTTTGGCTTATCACACAAACTTGAAATGAGCAATATAATTTTTTTTTTTTTTTTTTGCTGTAAATATTAAATCCCCATTTAGGTACTAGATCCACAAGTGATTTAGGAGGATGTCGACGTGGATGGAAAACATTTGGACCCCGGTGCTACAAGTACTTCTCTCAATCGGTTAATTGGATCACCGCAGAGGTGTATTGTAGGCTACAACAGTTATTTGGACAACACTATTAGTTGTCTTTAACTACATCTAAATAAATAGTTTGGTACAATGTATTGTTAAACACTTTTGCTGCTATTGAGTTGGGATATGGGTAAGGTTAGGGAAAGGTTTGACGGTATGATATGGTTAGGTTTAAGGTTGGGGTAACACTGGGTCAACAAAGTAAACCAAGATCTAATTACTGCTGTATTAATTGCTTGGATTTAAAAAAATAAATAATTGAAAGTACAATGTAAGCGTACTGAATCAAATGATTAATTTAATGTTAGTAAAGAATAAATACTCTTAATATAAGTGGGAATGTTTCTTTGTTTGCAAATGACTAAAATGTTTATAGTCATTTCTACTTCCTACTAAAGATTTTGTAATGACAAATCTGTCTCTTCAGAAAAACTGTCAATCTTTTGATGCGAATCTCGCATCTGTGCATGATCAACCAGAGAATGATTTCCTGCTGAGTCTGTTGCCGCCTTCCACAAGATCTTGGGTTGGTGCTCATGATGGTGAACAAGTAAGTTAAATTGTGTGCCCTAAAGAAACCTATTTGTCTAAACTCAAATTTCTGCTTTAATCAAAGGCAATGTTTCTAATGAAGATGGTTTGACTTCAAAGCTGAATTTAATTGGCTTGCGTCTGTAGTGCCTTTTGTATTCATGCTCTTCACTTATTAGGATGGAGAGTGGTTGTGGAGTGATGGAACTGTGTATGACTATACCAACTGGTGCTCTGGAGAACCTAACAATGCTGGTGGTCCTGAGAACTGTTTGGAGATCAACTGGACCTGTGAGTGCACTTATACCTATAATATCATATGGTATAACATTAAATGACTTGTTTGGTTTCACCATGCTTTAAGTTAAACACCACTGATTCTAACACCACTGTAATCAGAGTAACTGATTTCATTATTCAACTCTACAGATAACCGTTGCTGGAACGATGCATCCTGTTCAACCTCAATTAACTATATTTGTGAGCTCACACTCCCCGAGCCTGGTCCACATCCCGAGCCTGGTCCACATCCCGAGCCTGGTCCACATGC
This sequence comes from Leuciscus leuciscus, assembly GCF_965113295.1. Taxonomy (NCBI): domain Eukaryota; kingdom Metazoa; phylum Chordata; class Actinopteri; order Cypriniformes; family Leuciscidae; genus Leuciscus; species Leuciscus leuciscus. The sequence continues at coordinate 13,971,164 of NC_138739.1, forward strand.
CAAACCTGGTCCACGATTCTGAAAATTAATAAAAGCATTAAATCAAAGCATGTGATTTGTGGACAATCAATGTGTATTGCATTGCAAGGTTTGAGGAAATGGTTAGTAGAATGACACTTAATAATTTCAGGGAAGGGGTTAAGCGCGCACAGCGGCGTCATCGACAAACACTAGAAGACATTTGTTTCCTACATTGGTTTGTAAGCAACTTTTTGTTTTTGGTCTTACTAAAATATGCATCATGATCCTGGAATTCACCATGATCTTTAGATGGTATTCTGGCTCCAAGTCCAAAACCCCATGGTAATACCATGTTACACACTGGTATTTGTTTTCTCACGTGTATAATGTAGGCATATGTGAGCATTTTTGGAAGGAAATGTTGGTTGCAATCTACAGGGTTTCTACGCAGTTTAGAAAAGTATGGGATTTGAGTTTTCTATAATAGAAAATTAAGAATTTAATTAACACGCATCATTGTGTTTTCATGGCAGCTGTTTAGTGATTGTCAAACGTCTGAATTCAAGGTGCACTTTTTCATTGTGCAACAATGAAATGCATGGGTTTCTTATGATATTGTTAGCACCATACAGTATTACAGAGCCACTAAAAGGATATGCAGACTTTTGTGTGTGCACATGAGAAAACAAACTTGGCATAGACCATGCACACTGAGCCACCTACTGCACCATCAGCCAATTTCATGAAGTGCTTTCTTGGCCCCATAGTGTGTTAAAACACACTCTAGTCTTTTGCTAGACTCTTGAACTTGGTAAATAGGAAAATGCCATATTTTATCCTCCACAGAGGATACATTAAATTGGACATTAGGTACTACCCTAAGAAAAGCCACATTTTGAGCGAATGGGCCTAGATTTCTATTAATTCATGTGCATATTTGCTCTCTTTTTCTAACACAAAGGACAAAGATTATAGTATATAAAACTAGAAATTGTAAATTGTAAGCATGCAAAAAATTCATGTGCGCATGTGAATAGTTTCTGGAGGGCAGGAAAAAGTTTATTGTGTGCATGCAAAAGTCTGTATACATACACTACTGTGCAAAAGTCTAAGGCACTTTAGTATTTTCACCCCCCAAAAAATAGTTTTAAGCCAGTTATTTATATATTTTGCTGTAGTGTTTCAGCTTACATTTCCAAACATTCATTTTGCCATTTAATTGTAATAATCCAGCAAGATTTTTGTATGCACAAGGAGTGACCAGAGCCGGTATGATCTGATCTCACCATCACTGACATGAAGAAAAAAAAAAAAAAAAAAAAACTGAGACAGACTAAATCCAGAAGAATTACAGCAATTCCTCCAAGATGCTTGAAAAAACCTTTCTGCAAAGCTACTGTAGCACTGAGAAGTTTTAGGCACTTGTGTAAAAATGCTGTAAAATGAGGATGCATTGTATTTATCAATTAGCTTCTATTACCTGAATCAAATCAATATTTGGTGTGACCACCCTTTGCTTTTAAAACAGCTGTTGTCCAGGTACACTTGCACATAGTTTTTCATGTAGCTTTGTAGGAAAGTTTCATCAAGTGTCTTGGAGATGTTACCACAGTTCTTTTGGATTTAGCAGTTTTTTCTATTTCTTCATGTAATCCCAGATGGACTCAATGAAGTTGAGATCAGATCTTCGTATGGAACACTGGCTGTTGTCAGACTCCTTATGCATATAAACGCCCCAGTTCTAAACTATAAGGTTGGTCGCCCTAAAATCAAACCAGGTAAAACATGACCAGCGAATATGAAGAGGTTAAGAGGACCTAAAATATAATAAGATGCCATTTAATTTACAATCAACTTAACAGTATAACCAGGGCTTAGACAAAAAAAAAAAAAAAAAAAACATATCTGCACAGGCTCAAAAAAATAACCTTCTAAACAGCAAATCAGCAAGGGATACAAGGGTATTGGGAAAATATTATTTAAATTGTATTTATCAACTAAGTCCAGCAAAATCCCATCTTTTTTTTTTTACTTGTTGACAGGGCTTTTAGATGTTGAATCAGTTATTTCCCTAATGAAGAGATGAAGCTCAATCTCTGTGATGTCACACTGACACACGCGTTTTAAATCTTAAGCTGCAGTCACGGTTTCAATTTCATAATTTGCAGCTAAAACGTCCATAACTATAGGCCATTTTTTATTTATGATGTTCCATTCTAACCTTTACAACTTTGCACTTGTATGAACTGTTGTTTAAACTAATGTTCAATGTTTTTAGAAGTGAAACTACAACCACACTTTTTAATAAATAGCCTATATCATCAGCTCAAAATGGTACAGGTGATATGTGAAAATGATGTTCACTTTTTCATAAAAGCATGAAACTTGGTACACTTGTACAGTTTGCGGCCCTGGACATTTTCACAAATGGAGCCATCACAAAAACGCGTTGTGGCGGCAATTTTACTTTCCGCCATAACCAAATTTTGTATTTTATATCATATCTCCCGAACCAAACATGATAACGTAAAATGTGATGTCTACCCCTATATTTGGATGGTGAAGGATTACAATGATACCATATACAGAAACAATAAACCGTTCAGGTGAATAGTTAATGGTTAATTCAGTGACATTGTGAGAAGGATTACAATGAAATCACAGTATCTGAGAAGATGCAGAATGAAATTATCATATTTCATGTACTCACAACAATCACAAGCGCACGAGCAAAACAGTGCTACAGTGAAGGGAGATTGAGGAGTAGTTGATTCCCTCTATTGCTGGACTGTGCTGGACCAGAAGTGTCTCGTCTAATTGATGAGTTTGAAAATGCCATGGAGTTCAGCAATAAGGGTGTCTCTGAAAACAGAATAAGGCCAAAAATTGGTTGACGTGATCGAGGAAATGGGAATCCTTTCGCAGAGTACAGCAACAACCTTCTGAAGCTGGACTATTGTGGATGCTGTTCGGGTTGCAGAGAGGATGGGCCAAGAGCAGTACAAACTCTTTGTTACAGAGAAGCAGGGCACAAAACCCATCACCACCCCTTTGAAGAGGAACAAGCTCTCTCTTATTTAAACAACTCCAATAAGAGGACAGTCCAAGACAAGACTCACTGAAAAATGACTGTTTTTCACACTCAACATCATCTGTCAGATCTGTGATGAGAACCTAGAAAACTTCTTCAAACTCAAAAATCAGGTCTACCTTCCATCACTCTCTCATGGTGGACTATGCTTTGGAAACAAGGCTGATCTGTTAAGTTGCCTAGAAGCAGTGGGGCTCCAGACAAAAAAAAAAAAAAATTAAGGGGCCATTAAGGGAATTTTTTTAAAGTGTCCCTATTATGGTTTTTCAAATATTCCCCTTCATGCAGTGTGTAATACAGCTGTTTGTGAATGTAAACATTCTGCAAAGTTGTAAAGTCGAAAGTGCACGATAAATAAAGTTATTGTATCCCAAAAGAAATCAACTCTGAACCGACTAAACAAGTTGTTTGTATTTCGAATCCTACTGTGTTTTAGTTTTGTGTTTTATACTGTGTAAGTTTCTGGCTAACCGGCTAATTCACGTTATTACTCTTACTGAAATGCTTCAGCTAATCAGCCGTGATGGGCCAAAATTAGCTAAAACTGTGTCTATTAATGCAGATTGTCTGTCGTTCTTACTACTTTGAGTAAAGACGGATCAAGATTCACATTAGTGCTAGGCACTGTTATTGATACAGTTCCCGCATATGCACTGCAATAAATTAGAATATACACATGGGTTTGTTGATGGACAGTGGCGGATTTAGCAAATTGGGGGCCCAAGGCGAAGGTATGTATGGGCCCCCCATCCGATCTTTAAAGGTGCAATGTGTCATATTTCTGAGGATCTATTGACATAAATGCAATATATAACTATGTTTTCAGTGCATAAAAACCTTACTTAATGAACCGTTATGTTCTTATTACCTTAGAATGAGTCATTTATATCTAGGCCTACATAACCGCGGGAACCCCCTTCTATGAAGATCGACATATTGTGACGTCTAAAAATCACACACTGCACCTTTAAAAATCTTTTTTTTACAGACTGAATGGCAGGTAAAGGTTGGAGAGGAGAAATAAAGCTTCCCCTTTAAACCTTGCATACACTTATTCTTATTCACACCTAAACAGAAACGTCACAATGTTTACATGGTACAATTTCTGGTAAGCTCTGTTTTTATTTTATTTTTGCTTGACAAATTTCGATTCAATTCTTGTGATTTGATTCAATACTGGCTCATTTAGATACATATTAGGTACACAAGATAGACGTTAATTTTTCTCAAGAAAAAAAAAAACTATGAACATAATGCGTTTTAGTAAACAATATACTAAATAAGTAATATAGTAGGCTACACATATTTAGCTAAATACTCTTTATATCTTATTTTTCTAGTCAACTAACATGCTATAGCCTATATTATGGTAATTAAATGGCTTTCCTGAGGTAACGTTATGTGACGATTGTTCTCCAGCTGTTTTACCTCTTTCCACGGTTGAAAAACACTGATTGGTCGATATTATTTATGAATAAGGAATATACTACATTTTGGTAAGTTATTACCGAAGATGATCAGTTCACGTGCCTCTAGGGATCGGTCACGTCACATTACAAGCTCCAAAGGGTATTTATTGTTTGAATTTCGTAATAGAATTGACAGAAACCGAGAGCTGAGATTTTTCATATCATAAGTAATTTAAACTGCTCTGTTTTGCTTCACGATTTTTCTGTGCGTTGGACGTTTGTTGTTCCTAGCCATAAAAAAGTTTGTCATCGTTAGCAGCTTTCCTAAATACTTACAGTATCCGAGTCTTTTTTTTCTTTTATTTGAGACTCTTGGGTAACTTCGAAACTTTTCATTTTCACGTTTAGACTCATCTTGCTCTGTTTGTGTAGTTCCTGTATCGTTAGCGTTGTTGTCATTGTCAGCGGGCATCACAAAACAAGTTTGTTACCTTATTCGGCAATTTGTCCTCCTTTTTTCAGCACCGCTTGGGTAGCTTCGCTTCATTTTTACTCTACTACTCCTTACACTCTGTCACACTTCTTTTTCTCTGTCAGTTTTTTGTCGCAATACAGGCTTGTCACTTTCGCAGATGCGTAAGATAATGGAATAGTCCAATGTAGTGAGGTGGGGGGCCCCCTCCTTTCTGTGACTAATGATTTGATGCCATTTTTGCAAATGGAGTTTTAGAAATATATAATTTGCGAAAAGTAAAAAAAAAAAAAAAAAAAAAAAAAAACTTAAGCATAAGTTAATGGGCATTTTGGGGGCCCCTAGGTAGCTCGGGGCCCAAGGCAATTGCCGACCTTTGCCTAATGGTAAAGTCCGCCCCTGTTGATGGACATACATTTTTTAATGCTGATGGGGAGGACTTACAGCTGCAACATCTCATAATGTCCCATAACTGAGCAGCGTATCACTGAGAAACGTCCTGCGTTCGGGTTGAATAACTTGTTCCTCCAATGTATCATCATCGGACTTGCTCTCGGACTGGCTTTGGACGCTCGGACTGTTGCCTTGGCTTTGGCTTGCTTAGTTGGGGATTTTTACAATATTCAACGATATTATTAATTAGGGTGGACAATGATGCAATTTTCTTCTAGAAACAAACTTTGTTGTATTATTTTCATTTTATCAATGTAAAGCTGCTTTGATACAATCTGTATTGTAAAAAGGGCTATATAAATAAAGGTGACTTGACTTGACTTGACTGATATGGTAAAACTGACATCATCTCTATGGTTTTTACAGTGCAATCACTGAGCAGGAAGCCTCTGGGTGGAGCTATAATTCAGCTATGGCAATGGGCATTTAGCTTCGGACACAAGCTGTAAGAAGTAGACCAATCACCACAGACTGAGCCATCTGGCCAATCAGAGCAGATAAACTCATGGAAACGAGGGATTAAGAGAGACTGATTAATCTGATGAGTTGTTTGGGAATCATTGAAAAATGTGGGGATGTGCAATGAATATTATGAGAAAATGAAAGTGTTTTTTGATCTTTGATTCGTGTAAAGCTGTTCTAAAACGAGAAGACGCTACAAGTAATGTGAAGTTCAGGCAGTAACAGAAAACAGCAAAGATTAAAAGATTGAGAATAAGAATCCGTATCAGTATCACTAAAAAACGAGAATTGTTAACAATTATTTCACGTCCACACAGCTAACATATTTCCCTGTTGTAGTTTATCCATGTTGTGTACACGAAATAGACACTGCCTTCCTGTACTTTTACAGTACTTGCATGTTTATTCATTGACACGTCTCCGTTGTTTTCTCTCTTTCTCTTGCTGGCACAGCCGTCAGCGTTGTTGATAGAGATGAGGACTTTGAAAAAGCCTTTGACATGCGTTTCTGACGCGGAAAGCTGATCCTCGCTGTCCCTGTGCATATTTTGGCACTCGAACTGAGTGAGGTTATTTTCCACCTGTAATTGTTCTGCGTGTTGTCACATTTTATTAACGTCAACACAACAAAAGATTTAATGGGCTATATAGCCTACTCATCACAGAACATGCAGGTAAAAAGGCACAGAATTTTTAATCATAGCATGTATTGTACATATATATATATATATATGTGACCCTGGATCACAAAACCAGTCTTATGTTGCACGTGTGTGGCAATAGCCAACAAAACATTGTATGGGTCAAAATGATAGATTTTTCTTTTATGTCAAAAATCATTAGGATATTAAGTAGGCCTAAAGATCATGTTCCATGAAGATATTTTGTAAATTTTCCACCTTAAATATATAAAACATTTATTTTTGTGAATGGATGCAGCACTATCGCCAATAGAAATGGACAACTTTGAAGGCGATTTTCTCAATATTTCGATTTTTTGCACCCGCAGATTCCAGATTTTCAAATAGTTGTATCTCGGCCAAATATTGTCCTATCATAACAAACCATACATCAAAGGAAAGATTATGTATTCAGCTTTCAGATGATGTATAAATCTCAATTTAAAAAAAATTACACATAAGACTGGTTTTATATAATATTTGTGTTTGACATTCTTTTTAAAGGACAAGTTCGGTATTTTACACTTAAAGCCCTGTTTACAGATCGTTTGTGATGTTTGTGACTGGTCAGTGGCTGTCAAATGTTTTTACAGGGGGAACGTCTGTATGGGGGAAACTGTTGCTGATTGTATTTTCCTTTAATTGTTGTCTCTCTTTTCTTCTCCTTCTCCTCCTCCTCCAGTGTCAGTGTCTCTGATAGTGTTGATCTCTGCTGCTGCTGCTGCTGGATCTCTGTTGATTGTAGCTGCAGTCATTGGGCTCTTCTATATCTGCAGGAAAAAATTAGGTAACGAGATCAAACAATTAATGCAATTAACAATTAATTTATGTTGAAATATGTATCTTTTATAATGCCAATTTCAATAGATTGAATGTTGTTTTTAACTTGTATGCATTATGTTATTGTTTATGCAGTTCAGACCCAGGAGAAAGACATGAATGATTCTGCATTGTATAAACCAAAAAGACGAAAAAAGGTAAGACCATTCATGACTTTGTTGCAAGAAGTTCCAAATTTTGTAATCAATATGCATCAGACGGTCAGTAAACAGATGCATTGTATTTTTCCTCAAAAACAATAAAATATGATTATATTCAATGATTAGTTCATCCAAAAAAAAAAAAAAAAAAAAAAAAGTCTTAAATTTACTCACCGCACTGTCACTGTTATTAGATTATTTTAGAAAGTATGTCAGCCTCAGTCACCATTCACTTTAATTGAATATTTTTAAAGTGAACTGCCTCTGCCTCGTTTCCATTACCCTTCAAATTGCGAATTGAAAATACGCACAATGGAAACACGTCAATTCGCAAAAACTCCCGTTTTTCGCCAACAAGTTTTTACGCTCTCATGAGATGGTTTTTCAGGCGATTCGAAAAAGGAATATTTCGCAAAACTGCAATGGAAACAGTTTTTGCGCATTTACAGTCACCTGACTTAGAAGACGCGGTGTGTTTGAGGTCCATGTATGCAAATAATACTCATTTGATATTATTTTATTATAACATTTAATAGGCTATATTTAGAAGACGCTTTTTTGCAAAAAAGGAACAAAGCTGAATGTGGAGCGCGCACTGAATGGCACGGAGGCGCAGGCGCGAACACTTGCATTTTCCTATCAACAGTGGAAACAACTTAAAATAGGCTACTCTATCATTTCTGGTCATACAGAAAATAATAATACATTATTCTCAACTACTTTTATTTGTGTAAACTCACAATAACAATAAAACGTGTACAAAAGGCTAAGCTTTAATGACGCTGGTGCCATCTGCTGGACATTTAATTTGTTGCACTTTAGGATATTATTTCTGAATCACCTGACTATCATTCCTGTAATTTCATTGGTTTAGATCGGGAGAACTGAATGTCAATAAAAATGTGTTCATGCCCAGACATGTAATGTTGCTAAATCCCGCGGTAGAGGTGGGCGATACTCCAAATTTCGGTATCGATCCGATACCAAGTAAATACAGGGCCAGTATCGCCGATATCGATACCGATACCAATACTTTTTCGTTTTAAAAGCATGCACTTGAACTTATGCACTTTCCTGTGCTAGAGCAGTGTGTCATGATTTATGAGGTGAATGCATCATTAATATGCTAAATCTGAATACGCTTTCATGACTACTAAATATTTTGTGATTTGTGCTCTCAACTCGCCTGTAATTATTAGTCAGTGACTTTTACAAAACTACCCTAATTATAGTAAAAGTACTATTGTACACTAGCCTACAGTTTAAAAGTTTGGGGTCTGTAAGATTTTTTATTCTCTTCTGCATTTATTTGATCAAAAATACAGTAAAAACTGTAATATTACAATTTAACATAGGCTATCTGTTTTCTATGTCATACTAAACTGTAATTTATTCAAGTGATCAAAGCTGAATTTTCGGCATCATTACTCCAGTCATGGTGATAATTCATTTTAATATGCTGATTTACAGCTCAGGAAACATTTCTTATTATTATCAATGTTGAAAACAGTTTCATTTTTTTGTGGAAACCATGATGCAGAATTATTTGATGAACAAAGTTGAAAGAAAAGCATTTATGAAGTAGTTTTTTTTTAACAGTGAAAATCCCTTGACTGTCACTTTTGATCAATTGAATGCATTGATCCTTGTTGAATAAAAATATTAATTTCATTAAAAAAATCTTACTGACGTCAACATTTTGAACCGTTATATACACTTTTGCTTTGTTTATTAAAAAAAAATACCCGATTGTTTCTCTGTCATCTAAGCAAGGCTTTGTTTCCCAAACGCACTGGTCCTGTGAGCTCAGCGAAGCACCAGCATCGAACGCTCTGTGATTGATTGGTTTCGTCTTGTATCCAGATGACTAGGAGAAAAAGTTCTAGCCTACACAATTATCCGCTAACATTCGCTTATTTTTCCACTTAGAAGCTTATTTTACGCACTGAATTGCGTGCTAAATTAATAAAAATTACTGGTAAAAAAAAACACACATTTGGATCGATATTTTTATGTGAGGATCGATCCTTTTCGATACCACGTCAGTATCGATATATCGATACTCAAGGATCGATCTGCCCACCTCTATCCCGCGGCAGTTTTGTAGAAACATATATGTCACAGTCCTTATGAACATTCGACCAGAGAAATGAAAATAATGTTGTTATTGTTAATGTTTGTTCCAAATGACTTGGAGATGAGGAACACAAATGAAGATAGCAAAGGGGGACAACTGACCCCCAATTCACATTCATTTTATAGGCTACAAAAAGGTGCAATGAACAGTGTCATTGAACAGTGCTAAACATCTCCATTTGGGTTATGTTTGAAGTAAGTTGGCCTAACTGTTTTTTGGAGGGTGAAAAAACAACAAAAAACATGACAAATCTTTTTTTCTTTTTCTTTTTTCTTCAAAATCTCTTATGCTTTGTGTGCTGCACCTTGCCTTAAATGATTTCATTACAGCCATAACTTCGGTACCTGTCCCAGCACATCATGGCGCCCCAATAGGGCAGGCAAGCCAGGCAATTGCCTGGGGCCCCGCATTTTAAGGGGCCCCCGAGGGCTGATAATTCAAACAATCAGGAATGTTAATATAAAGACGCAGCAACATCTCTGCATCCCCCTTAGTGGGGCCCCTCTCTCGTTACGCTGGTTATGCGGTTACCAGCTCGCCTCAGCCGCCTTTTTCAAACTGGAGCAGCGCTTACTCGCAGCAGGTATGTAGAAAATGCATGATTTGATTTGTTAAACATGAAAATGACTTCTCCGTCTGGCATGGCCGCTCGCTCTAACCTTAACCTAGATAAATGTGCGCTATTATTAGGTGCAAATCCAAGTGTTTGTGCGGAATGTGGAGCGCGCACTGCATGACATTTTGGAGGCGCCGGCGACGTCACTTGGATTTTCCTATCAACAGTGGAAACAACTTAAAATACTCCATCATTTCTGTCCATACAGAAAAGAATAATGCATCTGTCGCAACTACTTTTATTTGTGTAAACTCACAATAACAATAAAACGTTGTGCTTTCGTAAAATAAAATAAAACAATCAGGGCGCGCTTTCATGGTCTCCGTTAACTGGAGCGCGTCTCAAAAATAAATAGAAACACAGCGTATACTAGCCTCAAATACATGAGAAATATATCTATATAAAGCTTGAGCGCGGAATAGGCTATTCCTCCATGCATCCAGTATTTAAGCAGAAATATATATATATATAGCCTATATATATATATATATATATATATATATATATATATATATATATATATATAATTATATATAATTTTTTTGGATAATATATCTTCATTACATAGCCTAGATATAATTGTACAAAATTAAAAAAGTAGCCTAGTCAAAACACAAAACATCTAACAGAACATATGTTGTTTAATTTTTACGACATTGTGTACTTATTTTTTAAATGAACGAAATATCAGTCTTCATCTTTATAACAGAAGACATAATACAATACAGCAATCTTCAAGATACAGTAAATCTTCAAACTAATTTTGCCTGGGGCCCCCACTCAGTGTTGGTTTGCCTGTTAGTTAGTAATACACTTTCAGCTAAAAGTGATTATAGAGATACCACCAGGGTATAATATTACACAAAAAATTGCATTCCCACTGTTCTCATTATAAGAAAAAATATGCAGCCAGAAGAGAGAAAGAAAAAAAAAACACTCCATCAGTTTTAATTTAATTAATTAATTATTTTATGTGTCATTTAATGGCAGAATAATATAACAAAAGATTGGAATAAATGTATACATTACATTTTACATAATTAAGAAAATATAAAAAAATTGAATTTTTGCTCGCGTGCTAAGCCCGCGAATCTGGCCGAGGGTATATAAGCGGCTGTCTCGGTGCTTATCGCGCGCATTGCTTCCGGATACAGAGATGTGAGTATTCAAGTAGCCTAGCCTATGTAACCAATTGATTTAAATTACATTTACAACTGAAAATATGAATTATAAAATCACAAATATGACAATTAACAATATGACCAGAGTAAATAATACAATTAAGTTATATGGGATAGCCTGATGAGCCTGTGAGGGAATGTGAGCCTGATTGGTTTTCTCAACTAAGTTATTTTAACCACTAAAAATAAGTTATCTCATAAAAGTGAATATCAAGGAACATATTAAGATATGTAAAGGTTAATTGACTATCTTTTTCTTGTAAATGTACATCTTACAAGCGTCCTTATAGGCCTAACTTACAATCTTCCGTTAAATACCGTTAGATGTATGACGTCATTTGAGAGACGCGCTCGCGCTCTTTTAGTTAGAGTTTGTTTGCCATGTTAACGTTACTTTGGAGGAACAGTATTATTATTAGTAGGCTAGTAGTAGGGTTTCCAAGGGTCACAATCCTACAGATTTTAGGTTAGGCTAGGAAGCGATAGGTTAGGCTACTATAGGAAGCGATTGGCAGGAGAGTTTGATCAGGTTTGGAGCAAAACTCAGCAGGACTGATCGATTTTGTCCCCACCACTTTTTGAAACATCTTGCGGCAAGGATGTACCTAATAAAAATAAATAAAACATATCCATTTAACCAGCGGAGTTTTTTAAATCAAGAGTGCTCCTTGCCTGCTATAAGTGGCGCGCGGATACAGTGTTCTCAGTTGTGACTCGCGCACAGTCCACACGGACACGCGCTTTAACGACGTTGCGGAGTCTTTCTATTTGTTCTGGTGAAATCACAAAACAAAACTCACACAAACGTGTCCCTGCTTGACATACAACCACTGATGAACATATTCGGTTTTGAAGACAGAAAAAAAAAACTATTCGAGTGCGGATGAACCCAGAATTTCTGACTCGCTTGCAAAAATTCTTCTCACATAGCCCATGAAAGCACACAAACTACTTTTACAGTGAACATGTGGAGAAGCAATGCATTTATTTACATGAAAATGCTCGATACTAACAATGCTAATTACTAGCAACAAATTAAAATCCAATGTATTTATTGGCATAATGCAGCATACATGAAACTTAAGGACTGTTACCAGGTTTGATAAATATATATTTTTCACTTCTTTGTTTTATTAGATTTTGGATTGTCTTCCTCTGCCTCATCAGTTTTAATTTCACGGTAAGTAGGCTATACTATTACTTAGCTGCTCTTAAATGTGTTGTCAGTAATATATGTTGTATATTTTATTTTTAAACTTACATTGAATATTTATATTTGGTCTTTTTTTTTTTTTTTGTGATGAGACAACTATCCATAGGATATTCACGTAGATTCAGAAATTAAGAGAACACTGCAAAGTTATTTATAGGTATGCTTTTGAGTAAAAATAATATTTTATTTTATTTTATTCTAAGCTACTGAAAACATTTCTCCCAAATTCCAAATAATCAAATTGTCATTTAGATACATTTTTTTTGCAGAAAATTGCAAACAAATATGCAGTGTTTTCAGATCTCAAATAATGCAAACAAAACAAATTCAACCCTAACCCTTACCCTTTTTTAAACTAGACAATACTAATGTTTTAACTTACAGTTCAGAAATCAATATTTTGTGGAATTCATCCCAGCTCATCCCAAACCTGCGTCCAAGCCCTCCACAGACTATCATCAAGACCTCACTTCAGCCCGTGAGCTCGCTCAGAGTCCGCTCCAGCCCATGAGCTCGCTCCAGCCCGTTAGCTCGCTCCAGAGTCCGCTCCAGCCCGTGAGCTCGCTCCAGCCCATGAGCTCGCTCCAGCCCATGAGCTCGCTCCAGCCCGTGAGCTCGCTCCAGCCCGTGAGCTCGCTCCAGAGTCCGCTCCAGCCCGTGAGCTCGCTCCAGAGTCCGCTCCAGCCCGTGAGCTCGCTCCAGCCCGTTAGCTCGCTCCAGAGTCAGCTCCAGCCCATGAGCACATAGTTCCACCACTCTGTTATATTTTCAAAGTTACAATGACTTATTAGTAAAGTTTTATTTCTGTCAAATGAGGGATATATAGTTTTTAATATCTGTGTTGTGAAAATTTAGGATGCAATTTTATTTTATTTGTTAAGAAATCACTAAAATGTGTTCATTATGCATTTTAAAGTATTTATTTGTAGATGTAACTACAAGACAGTAGCAGTCAAATAGTAACAGTCAAAATAAATGGGAACCATCCCCCCTCCATCCCACACAGAAATCATACTGTTAATATTTAGTTCTTTCATTTTCATGGACTTTTTGTATTCATGAGTTTCATGTACGATATCACGATTTTTGATTGTCGACAATTAAAATGTATCGGGCAATTCCATGCAAATGTCATCCATACCATGAAAAAATAAAGTTTTTACCTAAAGATCAAAACCCTTTTTAAGTTGTCCATTTAGGTGTGCAATATACTGTATTGTGCTGTATCAGAAATGAAGAAAATTATGAGGTCACAACGCTTCAGTGCACTGTCACGTCCATGGCATTTTAAAGATAACGTTTATAACAATTATAAATACAAATAACATGAAACTTTATATGCAAAGCTAAATTACGCTTATGTTTATTAGGATCGACATTTAATCCAACTGCTTTGCTCTGAACAACCATAATAATGTGTTACGGACGCTTCAAATTAATGCATGACTACGGATTACATAAGTAGAGAGTTTCCTGTTTTGAATAGTTTTGTTTAAAAGTAGACATTTCATATGCTTTTCAAGTATTTCAAGTAACTTTCTATATAGCTATATGTAGTAATAGGGCTATTATAATAGGGACCGTGAGCTCAATAATAATAAAATGTTGATAATAATCATAAATATTTGTTGAGCATCAAATCATCATATTAGAATGATTTCTAAATGATCATGTAATGAAGACTGGAGTACTGATGCTGAAAATTCAGCTTTAATCACAGAAATAAATTATATTTTATTGTATTATCATGTTCAAATGCACCTTTCACACGGACGTGATAACATAATCAGACCGTATTTGCTTTCAATTCGATTTTTTCCGTTTACACGTGGACATGAGGCTGTACGCTGTTTTTCAGTTTGTGGGCTAATTAATGCCATAATAGTAATAAAAAATAAATTAGATTTACACAACAAACAAATCCTATTTTTTTCAAGACAAGCTTTTTTACTCTGAGTGAATGACCGAGTTACTTGTCCGAAGGACAAACACATGACAAAGCTTAATGACAAGCCCAGCGGTCTGTACACTCTAAACAATGCTGGGTTGTCTTAACCCAATTTTGAGTCAAATATGGACAAACCCAAACGGTGGGTTAAATTTTTTTAATTTAATGTAACCCAACGGCTGGATTAGTCCATATTTGACCCATAGTTGGGTTGAAACAACCTAGCATTTTTTAGAGTCTACACTTAAAAGGATAGTTCACCCAAAAATGAAAACTGTCATCATTTATTTTTTCTACAGACATCTGTAGCATTGTTAAAATGGCCTCAGATTATCTTAAAAACTGGAGGAAGGTCAATTCTATGGTAAAGAAGCTAGCTGAGGATGACAGGGAAGAAGAGTTCATGGATGACATGTCCTATCTGGATTATGACGAGTTTGATGCTGTGGATGATGGCAGGGATCGAGAAAGATACAGTGTTGAAGGTCCAGACACAGAAGATGAAGTAATGGAGGAGGCACCTGAAATAGCTGGTGACCTAGATGAAAACAGATTGGACCTATGTAATGACTTGGCAGATTGGGCAGTGACCAATAATCAATCACACAAATCACTCAATGACTTGCTCCAAGTTCTACGTAATCATGGACACAATGACCTGCCTAAGGACTCACGGACACTTCTTTGTACTCCAAAAGTAGTGGAACGCCAGGCAAGATGTAACGGCGAATACATCTATTATGGTTTGGAAACTGGTATACGGTGCATACTTCTTCAGTGCCCAGCTTCACCAGATCACATTGCTGTCACCATTAATGTTGATGGTGTGCCATTATTCAGATCTAGTGCTGCTCAATTCTGGCCCATGCTGGCAAAGGTTGATGGATTTGAGCCTTTTATCATCTGCCTGTTTAGTGGCATGACAAAACCTGCACCATTGGAAGACTATGTCCAAGACCTGGTAGAAGAAATTAAGAGGCTCAGGGAAAATGGAATTCAACACAATGGAAATGTCATACAGGTTCACATAAAAGCCTTTATCTGTGATGCTCCAGCAAGAGCTTTCTTGAAAAACATAATCTACCACACTGGATACCACAGCTGTGAGAGGTGTGAAGAGGAGGGTGAATGGTTGGGTAAAATAGTGTTCAACAGCAAGGATACATCCCCTAGCAGGACAGATGAAAAGTTCAGCCAGATGGCCTACAGAGCAAAACACCAGAATGGGGAGACACCACTGATCAGAGCAGGCATTCCATGTGTTGGCTCTTTTGTTCTTGATTACATGCACCTTGTTTGTCTTGGGGTTGTGAGGCGCATCCTGTACTACCTGTGCAGGATCCCCAATCCTCGTAGACTCTCTCCGAGACAGAGAGCTGAACTCTCCAGTGAACTCATTAAGCTGAGGAACTCAATGCCCAGTGAGATGGCAAGGAAACCCAGATCCCTTCAGGAGTTGGATAGATGGAAAGCCACCGAGTTCCGGCAGTTCCTGCTGTACACTGGACCAGTGATACTCCATGGAATTGTGGACCAGGATTTATACCACCACTTCCTTTGCCTGACGATTGGAATGTCGATCCTTCTTTCTGCAGATCGTGAGCGGAGAAACCACTTTCTACCATATGCAGCAGACCTCCTTAATCACTTTGTCATCAATAGTGCTGAGGTCTATGGAAATAAATTCACTGTCTACAATGTGCATAACGTAAAACACCTCCATGAAGATGTTGCACATTTTGATTGTTCGTTAAATGAAATATCTGCTTTCCCTTTTGAGAACCATCTGAAAACCATCAAGAAGCTTGTCAAGACCAGCCATAACCCTTTGGTGCAAGTGGCAAAGCGTATGGCAGAGAAGGAGCGTACACAAAAAAATACGAAACAGAAGCAAACTCGCATGCAGCCAGTGTCAGCAAAGCAGAGGGACAGCTGTTTTTTGCTCAAAGATGGTAGCGTAGCTTTTGTAACTGAAGAAAAAACAGATGGCAAATTAGTTTGCAGTGTCATCCCAGATCACCAGACCTCCAACCTATTTGAAAAGCCTTGCCAGTCTAAACTCCTAGACATTGCTTTTGTCAGCAGTACCTACAGCACAGCTAAAACACAACTACTACAAAGCCAGGACTTGAAAACAAAAGCTGTATGTCTACCACACTGTGGAGGATATGCCATCTTCCCTTTGTTGCATGAAATATAATGAAAAATGAAGCATTCTTTTTTTTTTTTTTTTAGTTGCCCTTTTGTAGTTTCAGACATGGTTTTTGCAAGGGCTGTTTGGATTGAGGGTGACAAACATTTTGAGGGTGTCATCCCAAAAAACTGGATCCTTGAAGATGAGAAGATTGTGAGATGGCCAAAGACCCAGGTGCAGTCAGCCCATAAAAAAAAGTTAAACCCCATGGAGGACTGGCTCACTTTCCTGCTGGTGAAAATAAAAATGACATCAGGTACAAATACACATAATGACCTACTGAATTTGGTGTTGTTATTATTTCTCTGCGTTATTTACATACAGGTTACTGTACATTTCTATTTAACTTGGTGATTTATTTTGTAGAAAACGAGAAAGACTGTGAGCTTTATGATTACACGTCATCAGCCCAAACTGACCACGAAAATATCACCAATATGCCATATAAAAAGAGAGTTGTAAAAAAGAGGAAACATGACGATTATATGGAATGTAAGTGCATAATTGTTCTCCAAAATATTTTATACATACAGGGCTCGACATAACGCTTGTCTGCTTGTCCGGGAGTGGATTTTTTGAAGGGGCAAGTGGAAGAGAATTTTACATGCCCGACCAGACAAGTAGACTGGTATCGGTTTCCCGATCACGTTGTTTCTTAGCGCGCTATGAAACCTCTTAAGGTATAAATTAATTAAAGGTATACCATTAGGCGTGTTCCCCGAACTATACCTTAGTAAGCCGCTTCGACGTTACCCGGTGCTGTCCGTGGCGATGGTGCTGAATTGGTTGATATCATTGGGCTCGAGAATCAATTAGCCTATTCTCTCGTGCAGGGGCTGCTTCACTGAGTTATGCGAGAAAGCGCTGTTCTTTATAAAAGAAGCGCTTCAGAAATAGTTGAAATTGCATTATAGGACTCATGGGATATTATAAAAAATAATCCAAACTATAATAGCCTATAATAGCCTAGCCTACATATTTTAAAATTCTATCATAAATTGCTGCCTCAATAACCATTTTTACAATTTTTTACGTGCTTTCATCTCTTTCCCATTTTTTGTTCGCTGATGTGGAGCTGCGATGAAATAGTGAACGTTCTTGTAAATACTTTCCAGCATTTCAGTAATAAAAGTGTAGCCCTACATCATACGGTACTCGGTAGTGATCAAAAAGGATTTAAACAGTGAATTTTGAATCTCTTCTTGTAAACTCAGAGATGTGGATTCAGATTTGCAATTAAATTCCCACCAAAAAACTGACAACATTGTTTGTCAAAAAACAATTTGGCCAGGGATTTTTACGAGGGTTGCGTGAGAAAAAACACTGACATTATGGATTCGGGCGGCAATAAAATCACTTACCTGATTTACATTTACCTGTAAATGTTTAAAATACCGTACGAGCCCGCCCAGCCCATGATAAACAATTAGTGTCCGAATAGGACTTAACTGACAGTAGCTTTCATTGGCCTTTGAAAGCGCTCCGCGTTTTTAACACAGTAGGCCTACGGGTTAACATACTGTGGTAAAAATACCAAATGTGGAGTTCTTATATTTGTAGCCTATATATGAACATATTACATATTATTAGCATATGATAGGCTACAGTTAAGCAACATTACACGACCAAGGGCCGTTTTCCTGAATACCATCACGATTGAAAATGTGACTGATTTCGTAGAACAGTTCAATAAATAAGTAGGCCTACTTACTTTTTTGACGCAATATTGACTGCTTTTGTTCTATTTCAGCAGCGAAAAAAGTTCCAAACAGAGACCACAGTAGAACCAAACTGCACCTCACAGCAACACTCAACCAGAGGGTTTCATTGCTTAATGATTCAGCGTTTGAACGAATCGATTCAATAACCTATTCATAAACAATTGCCTCAATCTTGAATGAATCAGCCATTTGAACGAATATTGACCAACACACACACACACACACACACACACACACACACACACACACACACACACACACACACACACACACACACACACACACACACACACACACACACACACACACACACACACACAGCATTTCTTATTTGTATATGAAAAAATATATATATTTTGAACAATCGCAAAACTTTATTTAATGTCTTTGTAATTTTGCAGTGTAGGTATTGATTTAGGATTGATGAAGCATATATTTTACAACATTAGGGGAAAAATGTTTCCTGTTAAAGGTAAAAAAAAAAAAAAAAATGTCCTTGGGGTAAATATCACAAAGATGTAGATTTAATTTCTAGAACTCTAAGAATGTTGCTACAGAATAAATTATATTTTTCCCCAGACAAGCAACTTTTTACAAAGGGAATGACCAACTTACTTGTCCAAAGGACAAGCACGTCAAGGCTTAATGTCGAGCCCTTCATTTTGTTTTGTTTTTTTTTACTTGCAAAAACAAGGCTTACTGATGTAATAATTGCAGGGTCGTTTAACTCAGAAGATGATGTCTCAAAAGTCAAGAACAAGTCAAGTGAGGGCGAATACATTTCTCGAAACCTATTAGAAATAAGGATTTTCTATGTTATTTTAGTTTTGTTTAGTTTAGGTTTATCACAGCATAGTGATGTATAAATACCATTTTGACTGTTTCAGATAAGAATTTGCAGGCATTTCCAAAGCCTCCCGAACTCCTGAAAAACCGAACTCCTGCTACCATTGTCCACACCACTTCTGAAGGTAAATCAAGAGTGCTAGCTTAATCCAGTGAACAGAGAACAGTATTGCTTATTGTAGTGACAGTAAATAATCACATTATTTAAGTTCTCTGTATAATATAAAAGTAAAAAAATAAGTAATTTCAAATCACATCAGATTAAAAAGGTCCTGTTTGATAGTTTTTTTCTTCTTGCAGAATTATCCATGGATCAGAATGACCAGTTGACTCAGAGCCAACAGCTGCCAGATTCATCTTCAGAAGATGATGAAATTGAAATTCCAGGTAATGTTAAGCTTTGTGTGTAACAATCACTACACTTTTTGGATGGTTCTGATGGGATAAGCTATGGAAGTGAGCTAAGCAACATCACATGAAAAAGTGCTGTTATTCTGGAGATGATTATGATGTTAATTGTTTGTTTGCATATGTTGAAGATAACCCTAGTCCAATAAGGGAGCGATCAAACTCCTCCAGTCGATCACACCATGGAAGTGATAGAAGGCACTCCACTTCTACTTCTAGACATGGTAAGAAAATCAACTTGTTAGATAAAATTGTTGCAGAACCATTGGTACATAGTGTGTGTATAGCCTACCTATGCAGACGCCACTGCATAAAGGATATGCGCCTACATGTGGCAGACTGTCTTTATATCTGATTGAAAAAGGAGGATTTAAACTATGTAGTAACTCATAATGTATTAACAAACCATAATGTAAATCCAGTTCAAATGTATTATTATTATTTATTATACTACTATATAATGTTATTATAAGAATAATTGCACTGTAAATTGCAATTGTTTGTGTTACAGTGCATTCCACCCCAATAAGGGAGCGATCAAACTCATCCATTCAGTCACACCATAGAAGGCACTCCACTTCTACTCTTAGACATGGTAAGATAATCAAATCAAAATTTTGGCAAGAAATAGGAGTTTTTATTTTTATTTGTTTGACACTGTAATATTATTGTGCATGTCGTATAACACTGTATTATTATTATTTATTATACTACTATATAATGTTATTATAACAATAATTGCACTGTAAATGATAAACAACAAATGGGAACACCAATGTTCATATGTTTAAAAAAATATAATTATAACAATGTTGGAGAGTTTATATTGTACTACTTTTCTCATATTGTTAATGTCTTTATCATATGGGATTTTTTTCTTATTTCATAAACATAAACATTTCACGTTTGTGTTACAGTGCATTCCACCCCAATAAGGGAGCGATCAAACTCATCCATTCGATCACACCATAGAAGGCACTCCACTTCTACTTCTAGACATGGTAAGATAATCAAATCAAAATTGTTGGCAAGAAATACCTAAGTTCATAATTTTGAGCTCATAATGTAATTTTTAAAACATACCCACCAAAACACTGTCATAATGTCATAACTGTAACAGCCTTTTAAAAAATAATCAAAACATTGGTATTTCCTTACAGTATATTTAAATAAATAAATAAATCCAACTTTACACTACCAACGAAATGCATCATATTTAAATATTCATGCAATTATTAATTCTACTACTATTACTGTACATTACTCATATATACATTAGCCGAAAATCACTTGTAGGCTTTAGTTAAAAGAGAATTTTGAATGTTTGTTTTTATTAGACAACAAAAAGGCATACATAATGTCAAATGAAAAACAGTGCACAATACCAACACAGTGTACAAAGAAAAGTATATATTGTATAATATATATATATATATATATATACTTTATTCTTATTTCATAAACATAAACATTTTCCTGTCTTCCTGTAACACATTTCATGTTGGTGTTACAGTGCATTCCACCCCAATAAGGGAGCGATCAAACTCATCCAGTCGATCACATTCTACTTCTAGACATGGTAAGATATTTAACTTGTTAGATAAAATAGTTGGCAAGAAGTACCTTAGCATGCTGTGTGTGTGTGTGTGTGTGTGTGTGTGTGTGTGTGTGTGTGTGTGTGTGTGTGTGTGTGTGTGTGTGTGTGTGTGTGTGTGTGTGTGTGTGTGTGTGTGTGTGTGTGTGTGTGTGTGTGTGTGTGTGTGTAAATTACAGATACATTAGACCCAACAGAAGACTCTAGTCACTCAAGTGACACTACAGCTTCAGATGCTAATTGTGATTAGCTGAGTGATTAGCTAAATCATGCTAAGAACATGTTAAGAACTCTATAAAACTCCACCGTTACCATCTAGCAACACCATAGTGACCAGCCAGAACACCATAGTAACCACCTACACTCAAAAAAAATTTGTGTCTAAACATAAGATTTATGTATTTGAATTGCATGTAAAATTCCCATGCATTTGGATTACATAGTTGTAACATAAACCAATCAATACTCTGAATGTGATTTATATTTGTCAGTCATATGTAAATGAAACAGGTAAGATTTATGTAATTGTATTAATAAACTGAATGTGATTTATATTTGTCAGTCATATGTAAATGAAACAGGTAAGATTTATGTAATAGTACACAGAAAAACGCCCATGTTAAATTAACACTGCTCAGTGTTCATATGTGTGCACACTACAGAGTTAAAGCGGTGTTGAAGTTAATGAGATAATTAAGTGATGATTGAGCATTAATTATGAACACCTGTAGTTAACAAGCAGAATCACTGAAGGAAAGAGAAACACAAGAACTACAACTGACTTCAGCCACAGCCTTAGATGAAATCAACTGAAGAGAAAAGAAGACATTAAATCTGTGAAGATCTCAGCAGAGGAGGATTAAACAACTCCACAAACAGCATTACCAGCTTCACTTATTACTAACCAGACTGACTTTATTTCATTTCCGTTTGAATTAAATCAATAGTTGTATTTTAAAGTCACCATGATGGTGGTTAGTGTTTGCTTTAGTTGGGCTCTTGACCATTGACTCTTTAATATAAAATTTTCTCTGACTGCTATAATTATGAGTTTATAAAACACGTTTGTTGCAGTGAAAAAGCCAAGAGAAAAAAAGATCAGGTGATGTTGGCTGTTTATTGATGATGACAAAGTCATCATCATGTAATTGCCTCATTCGCTGATCTTGTTCAGTGTCTAATGCTTTTTAATATTGTTTTATTCATAACAGAAGCCATTTGATTTTACAGCATGAAATCTAACAGTGTTGTTTATCAAACAATATACTTTTTTTTTCTTCTTTTTTATAGTTAGTGCACAAAAACCTTTCATCTATGGCATTACTTAGACTCACACAGACATCAAGAAACAGCATATGAATCTCAACAATGGTGACAAAAGATACAAAAAATCCTGATGCATAATTTATTAATGCCGCAATGCATGCTGGGAGATATGGGTGAGTTTTGATTTGTGGTACCCAGCATGCACTGCAGTATGAATCATTTCATTGATTGTCACCATTGTTGAGAGTCATACACTGATTCTTGATGTCTAAGTAATAATGTAGAAGAGAAAGTTCAATGCACTAAAAGTTTTTAAAATTCTTTATATTATTTGATTAACTGTTGGATCTAATGCTGTCAGGTCACACAGCTACTATAATAAATAAAACAAAATCACATAACCCCAATAATCAAAGCATTAGACACTGAAAAAGATAAGTGATTCAGGCCACAATATGATGATAACACCATCAATAAACAGCCAACATCACCTGATCTCTTTTTCTCTTGGCTTTTTCACTGCAACAAATGTGTTTTATAAACACATAATTATAGCAGTCAGAGAAAATTTTATATTAAAGAGTCAATGGTCAAGAGCCCAACTAAAGCAAACGCTAACCACCATCATGGTGACTTTAAAATACAACTATTGATTTAATTCAAACGGAAATGAAATAAAGTCAGTCTGGTTAGTAATAAGTGAAGCTGGTAATGCTGTTTGTGGAGTTGTTTAATCCTCCTCTGCTGAGATCTTCACAGATTTAATGTCTTCTTTTCTCTTCAGTTGATTTCATCTAAGGCTGTGGCTGAAGTCAGTTGTAGTTCTTGTGTTTCTCTTTCCTTCAGTGATTCTGCTTGTTAACTACAGGTGTTCATAATTAATGCTCAATCATCACTTAATTATCTCATTAACTTCAACACCGCTTTAACTCTGTAGTGTGCACACATATGAACACTGAGCAGTGTTAATTTAACATGGGCGTTTTTCTGTGTACTATTACATAAATCTTACCTGTTTCATTTACATATGACTGACAAATATAAATCACATTCAGTTTATTAATACAATTACATAAATCTTATCTGTTTCATTTAGATATGACTTAAAAATATGAATCACATTCAGAGTATTGATTGGTTTATGTTACAACTATGTAATCCAAATGCATGGGAATTTTACATGCAATTCAAATACATAAATCTTATGTTTAGACAAATTTTTTTTTTGAGTGTAGCAACCACCCAGAATACATTAGCAACCACCCTGAAACCCTTAGCAACCTGTTAAAGCACCCTAGCAACCACCCCATAGACTTACATTGAAAATAGTTGAGAGCATCAGAGCAAAAAATAAATTAAAAAATTACAAATTCTAGACATGGTAACTAATTAGATTACATTGTTGTGTAACTGATTTTGGGGGGGTGGACAATTTCAAGTAGAACATGACCAAGTATAAAATTAAAATACAAATCAAAAGAAGTGCATCTGTTTAGTTTGTAGTTCCTATCTTGAAAATGCAATATGAAGTGCAGCTATTTTTTCTCTTTCTCTTGGTATGAACTGAGTTTTAAATGTTTATTTCAGAAACACCAAGGGCTCCAACTGGCCACAGCATGGATGTATTTCCAATGCCCACATCCAGTAAGTAATTACTTTGTCTTGTATATTTGTAGATAGGCATAAAGCATACTGTTTTTGTATTAATCTTTATATGACCATTTGAATTTGAATGGCATCCTATTGTGATAATTAACCAGACAATAACAATTACATTTATTAAGAATTACAGTTTTTACTATCTGAAATTAAATTTTTGATATTTGTATTTCCACAAGTGATTTCCCAATGTTTTGATACCAAGAATTGGTAAACCACATGTTTACTAGTCAAATTCCATTACTGATATCAAGATGAATAATTTAATATAGTGACATTTGAATTTATTATTGATTATATAGTTGATCATTAATATTCTTGTCAAATGTTTTTAACTTTTTAGAATTCCAGAAATGTGTCCTCAAAAAGCTGGTGGAGATCATGCAGGAGGTCCAGAGGATTGGAAGTGCAGAACCTAATAATTCTTCGTACCACATCAGAAGAATGGAGCTGATAGAGGAGCTGAACACCTTGGAGGAGAAGCTTCAAAATAATGAAGAGAGAGATGTTCTGGTAAAATAGAATTATTAACCAGTTTGCTTATTCTTTTCTTTAAAAAAAAAAAAAAAATTGTGCTAACAATGAACATTAAGTACTTACTTTCGGTAATAATGTAATTTATTCAATCAGTCCTGGATTTGTTTTTGTTTTTATTTTTATATTGCGGCCTAGAATGACTGATTTAGCTTTTCTCAAAAATTATTTCAATATTTGCAGCATTGTTATTTTATTTTATTTACAGTGAAACCCCACCAATAATAATAATACATATTATATTTAATAAGTTTTAGTGACAGTTAGTGTTAGTGAGTAGCTACAATTTACCTGTAAATATTTTTGTACATAAATATATTAAATTTATGTGTTTAAATTGTGTTCCTGGTCCCTCATGCACAATGCAATGATGACAATAGTATACTCATAATTCTACTTTACTGAAAATACAGAACTGTGTTTACTATAACACTATTTACAAACACATTTGGACTTGTCCTAACCAATAAAATTAAGTTCAACTGATTAGGTTAATGCAAGGACTGAAAATGTTTGTTACCAATATTGTATAGTAATAATGATATTTACTTTTTTCCTCTTAGATTACCCAGTTAAGTAAAGTTGGAGGCAAAAACATCAGGGACTGTTCAACAAAGATTTTGGATAGGTATGTACGATCAAGCATTCATTTCTTTAATCATAAAAGATTTGATTTCTGATAATAAAAGAAATGCCTGTTACCTTGACTCATCCCTTCTCACATCTCCTCTTTGCTACCTTGCACCAAGGAGGTGTAAGTAGAGGAGGTGTGAGTAGAGGAGGTGACTGATCACCTTTTCTCCATCTCTGTTTCCCACCACTTTCTTCCCCTCTTTCTTTCAGGCTGATGACCAACAATCTTATGGCACAGCTCAACATGAAGGGCCACGGCTCAAAAAAAGCATTTCAGTCAACAGCACTGTTCACCACTGTGATAGGTATATTCTGATTTTACTTTGAGCGTGCTTTATGGAATTCAAAGTGATGTAACAGAGCATTTAGAATAGACAGATTGGAAGAGAAACAGTACACAAAAATGATGGTTTGGTACCTCAGATTTTGAAGTCACCGTTTGGTTTTCAGTACAGCAGGGGGGGGAAACAAAGCATCATCTTTTTGTTGTTTGTTGTTGCATTTTTATTAAACAAAAATAAATAAATATTAAATTATAATTAAAATGTTTATCTTAATAATTTATAATAATACAATTATTCAATCAATAAAAATGTAATCAATTAAAAATAAAAATCTAATTTAAATGAATTAAAATACATCAAATACAAAAATGCATCTCATCTAATGTTGTAAGTTGTAGTATTATCCCCTCTAATCACTTTTAGCTGAAAGGGTATTAGGCCTAGTAACTAATACTAAGAGTGGGGGCCCCAGGCAAAATTATATAATGTAATATAATGTATATATATAATGTTATTATATTTTGGATAATATATCTTCATTACATAGAGATATAATTAGACAAAATTCAAAAAGTAGTCAAAACACAAAACATCTAACATCTAACAGAACATAAGTTGTTTATTTTTTTACAGCATTATGTGCTTATTATTTTTATTAACGAAATACCAATCTACATCTTTATAACAGAAGATACAATATAATACAGCAATCTTCAAGATACAGTAAATCTTCACATTTATAAAGGATTCTCACCTTAAAAACAGTCCTTTGCGTGGTGGAACAAACAATGCTATATAGAAATATATAGTTAGCATCTTAATTTAATCTTTGTTTTATTATCTTGTTAGTTCATTAATTATGTTAACTACTTATACTAATTTAACACAAAGAGCTAATTAATAATTATTAAATAATGTCAACTAGTAAATGCATTGATTAGAGTTGTCATGCATATAGGCTAAAGATTTTTAGTCTATATGCACGTTTATATTAATCTCTGCTTAAATACTGGATGCATGGAGGAATAGCCTTTTCCGCGCTCAAGCGCACTCATAAATCTTGCCGCAAAGCACCGACAAAAGCAGGCTGATAATAAATATGTCAGAAAAAAATAAGAGGCATTTTAAGTGTCTATTAATTAATAATATAATTAGTGTTTTCTAAATCAGCGGCTGCAAACATATCACCCTACATCTCCGCTGTAAAGTAGATGCGCCTTTAAAGAAATGCATCTTTCAGTCAGATTACACGATTAGACGGCTTTCGATTCGGATTTTTTCGTTTAAAAGTGGGCGTTTCAAGCTTTAGTGAGGCTGTCTGTGAGGCTAGTATAGCATAGTATAGTATAGTGTTTCAGTTCATTTTTGGGAAGCGCTTTAGTGTCACGCCAAGAAGAAAGCGCCCCCTGTTTGTTTATTTTTATTTTAGAAAAGCACGTTTTCTTGTTATTGTGAGTTTACACAAATAAATTAGTTGTAGTTGATGTATTATTCTTTTCAGTATTGGCCAGAAATGATGGAGTATTTTAAGTTGTTTCCACTGTTGATAGGAAAATGCAAGTGACCTCGCCGGCGCCTCCACCATGTCATGCAGTGCGCGCTCCACATTCCGCACAAACACTTGGATATGCACCTAATAATAGCGCACATTTATCTAGGTTAAAAATTATTTCTGCAGGTGCAGTGGTTAAACCATCACTGCAATCTCATGCGAAAATGCGAACCAAACTGAAAAGCCTGTGTACCGTTGCCTCTCTTAATTCTTGTTAGTAACAAACTGAACAGAACACTAATGTTTTTCTTTGTCATCATTACAGATGCAATCAAAAAGTGGAATAATAAGGCCACTGACCACGAAATATACAAAGCCGTGGGAGACCACCTTAAACATGCCCCTGGACGATCTGGCGGTGGGGGATATGTGGCTACAAACGAATAATGAGTGTTGTTCGTGTGTATTTGACGTGTCAATAAATGTTTTCTTGTTATTTTTTTGTCATTTGTTCTATTTTGAGTATTATTATTATTAATAATAATATATAGGCTAGTATAATATGATGAATCTATATAGAGTGGTGAATGACGTCACTTTGTAGGATATAATGAATATATTACATATATATTATTACATATTACATTATTATTACATAATAATTAATTTATGCTTGAAATTCGGATCTTTTTAACGACCAGGTTTAATCAGGTCTTTTTAACGACCTGAAAATGACGTCTTTTCCCCTTTCACTTTTCAACCAAATTTAGACCTAAAATGGACGTCTTTTTATAGACGTCTTTTCAACGACCTGAAAAAGACGGCTTTTCACCTTTCACTTTTCAACCAAAATGTAACGTTGTTTAGACGTCTTGCAAAGTCGTCTTTTCAACGTCTTTTCAACGAGTTTTTGCTGGGTGGGTATGCACTAGTCTGTCTAACTTGTGTAAATAAGAAATATCACTCACCCTATAAAGCCCACAACAATAAGAAAAGCAGTAGATAAGGCATTGGGGTTTCACTTTTATGTGTTTTTGTAGTGCTGTGCTTAACCAAATTTGAGTATTCATGAATATGATTTTAAAAATACAAAGTAAGAAAGTTGAGATCACATCTTTGCTGAAATGTATTGTGCTGTTGTTGTTAACAAGCCATGGTTAATTTGCTCTGCCTTAGGATTGCACGTGTCCTGGGACAGGAGAGGGTGTGAGTGGGAAACCCACTGCTGAAACTTGGCCCTGGTTTGTCCTCATGGATGATATGTTGGGACAGAGGCATTGCACCCTCATTGCCTCAATCCCTGAGGACACACCAGGGCCGAGTTCAGCAGTGTGTGACCAAGAAGAGGAAGAGCCAGAGGCAGCAGCATCAGCATCAGCACCAGGACCAGCAGCATCAGCACCAGCACCACGATGAAGGCAAGACAGAGAGGACGAGTTTTTGGACTTGATTAGAGAAGACATGGGACTGCAGAGGCGAGGAGAGCACAAGAGAGAATGGACAGGCTGTTTTCTCCTCTTGAAAGAATCATTGAGAAATATATAGCCTATATATATTCTTGTTTAACTTTTTTTCACTTATATTTTTTAAAAGGAAAAAAAAATTATGCAACTTTAAATGTGTAAATACAAGAGAATTCTTTGCTCGGGACATTGTTTATTTTTGTAATGACAGTCATAATTTCTACATGAAACAAATTCTTCTATAACTTTTTCCCCCCAACTATTTACAACATATTTTAAACATATCAAAATCAACATAAACATTTAAATTACAGTACATAAAATAAGAAAAAATGATGTAGACTTTTATTCAGCTGAGTGGGAGACCCTGGTTTGTTGCTGGACCGGGATGGGCTCCACAATAGAGACCCTGGTAAGGCCTCCTGCTGGTGGGACATCATCTGGGATGCTCTCCAGAGTGTTTGACTGCATATTTACACTATCCACGTCTACCAACAGGTTTGCAGGGCTGACTCATGGAATAAATATTGAGATACTTTATTACACTGAAGTACTTTAAATAAGCACTAATACCGCTTTGGGGAAAAACTACTAGTCATATATTTCAAACCTTAGTTAAGCAAACTTATCTTGCATACTCTAATGTACTTAAGGTATCAAGAGTAAAAGTAAAGGAATTCTGGAGGAAAAAAAACCTTGTCAGGGTTTTTATGATGGTTCTGCTTTTATATTACTGCATATGTTGCATTTTACTTCTGAATATTTTCAAGGTTGATACATTTAAACTATATACTTTTGTGTAGTTTATTGTAAAACAATGCATCATATTGTAAAATAATTTTGTAGTGTTGCTGTCCTTTGTGGGAAAATCACTTCGAGTATTAACGAAGTAGTTTCTTACATACCACCAGTGCCGGCCCGAGCCTTTTGGGGGCCCTAAGCAGAATTTGATTTGGGGGCCCCCTCCCACCACGCAGAGTCACCTGTGCTTGACGATTATTGACAATGTCACGCTATAATGTTACATTATAAATTAATACAATGAGGCTATGTATTAATACAAAATAAATACTTCATAAAAAATAGATAGGCCTACTTAAAGTTTTAACTTTTTCTTTAATCTTTTACTAACTCTTGGAAACTTCTGAAAACAAACTGTCACAAAACATATAAAAAAATTTATTTGCAAAATATCCTCCAACGTTTTGCAACACTTTGCAGTTTGAATGATGTCTTGTATGAACATGACGGAGTATGTTTTTATGTTTCCACTGTTCGATCGCGCCCGCGACTCACACACACACACACACACACACACACACACACACACACACACACACAACATATTCCAGCTTTGTAATCTTCCACTGTGATGTTTCCAAGCACATTTTTGCGAGTGTGAAGAGGATTATTTTTTCCGTCGATATTGGAATGTAAGTGAAGTACAAAGCCTCTGATAAAGAATAGTTTACCATCCAAATCCATCGCGAATGTTGAAACATTTTGATTCTAATGAGAGAGATACGTGAGCCCAACGCCGCGTACTTTCACTTTCGCTTTAAATTATTTCGTTTTGGCTTGTTTATAGTTATTTTTTTTATTCTTGTTCTGTTCTGAATATCATTACATTTAAAGGATAAATCATTGATCAAATCAAATTTTTGTGACATGGCTTAACATTACCGTGACTTTGCGCACAAATTGTCTATGCACGCCACGCGAGGTTATGCACATGACTCAAACACTGGCAGACACAGCAGCAGTTGTAGGCAGGTATATTGATCATGAAATCAGAATTTTCTTGTCGTGAATTATTAATCCTTTCATTCATTTATGTCACTTGTTTAAGTTAATTAATATGTAAAAAAAAAAAAAAAACTCGATTGGGGGCCCCCTGGTGGCGAGGGGGCCCCAAGCAGCCGCTTAGTTCGCTTATGCCTCGGGCCGGCCCTGCATACCACCACTGGTTATTTTGAAAATTAAACTAACAAAATGTAGGCCTATTGTCACAATATTAACAAATTGTTGCTAACTACAGCACCGTCCCATTTCAAAGAGCGCATCTGAAGCGCTCGGACCGGTCTAGCGGCGGAGGATTGTTCTTGTCGCCTAGCAACAGTGACTGACAGCTGCCGATGACGAGTGGGAGTAACATTCGCACTGGACTTTTTATATTCAACTGAGTTTTATATTCAAATAGGGTTGAAAACCTGTGTAAATATATTTACCATGGTCCATTTATGTGCATAAAAAGAATACACTAGCCTACAAAATCGCATCAAGGTAAGATATAAATGAACATTTGAATCTTCGGCTAAGCCGAAAGTAGGCCTACATGACCTGGTCCTCCAGTAAAATATAAAACATAAAAATGACAATAGCCAATTCTGGCTCCATAGCTGTTTACTTAATTATATCAAATGAATTGTCAGGATGGCAGCATACTCTCGCACCGTTGCTTGGCGCCTGGAGCGGTAATCGGGAACACCTGGCTGCACAATTAGGAAATCCTACGAAGGCTACATGGTGTGTCGTTCGGAGGACGCATAGGCTGCATCGTTTGAAGTCCGCAGCCTTCGAAGGATGCAGTCTTCACATTGGGACACAGCTAAAGACAGGTATGCAGGCCGTCACACACAAAGCGTGCGTACATGAAAAAAAAAAAAAAAGACACACACACACACACACACACTAAAAAAAACAACTATTTATATGTTAAGCTGTATTTGTCTCTTCAACCCTGTTACCCTAGTCTCAACCCTGTCACACCTACATTTCCCTTTCAAGAGGTTTTTAAAAAGCAGTGCAGCTGCACAGCAGACACCTAGCTGAGCACCTAGAGCGGTCATTGGCTGTGCTGCAACAACTTCACGAACCTATGGCGAGGCAGCTCATGCACGAAAACCAATCAGGCCGCTTCGCGCCCTGGCATGTCATAGCCCGCCAGAATGGGCATGGCTTATAGCTATATAAGGCCCCATTTTCGCCATAAAAACAGATTTAATCTCTTCAGCAAGTCTCCACTTCGCTGACTTCCGTATTAGAAACCTTCTTCGCCGCCTCGAACAAGCACCTGCAAAGCAGTCTGAGGATGCCGGCTCCTGTTTCAACTCGACGCCACCTTCAGCCCGCTGTTCTGCCGTGCCATTTGGCGCGCTGTATCCTTTTACATGTGTTGGAGAATTTCCTTTGCCTCATATAAAAGTCTGTATTGCTGTGTCTCAGTCAGAAACCAGGTTAAATCAGGATAAATCAGGTTAAATCAGGTCAAAGGGTCTGTGAGGATGGAAAAGTACCTAACTAGCTCAGAGAGAAGATGTGTATAGTTAGTTGATAAGATGGTACTAAAAATTAGGGATGTCCCGATCCGATCACGTGATCGGAAATAGGGCCCGATCACGTGTTTTCAGACTCGATCGGAATCGGACGTTACCTCCCGATCAGGACTCGGATATATATGTATATATATTCTCATTATTTTTTAACACATCTATAGTTATGCGGTGGCACAGAGTTACGCCGGTTTCACACTGCACGCGAGCAGAGCGTAAGCAGCGCAGGAGCAGTGCGTATGGTTAGTGGGAGCAGGACACGCGCGTTTTGCTTTCACACTGGCAGCGTTTGTCACGCGCGGCTGAACCGCGGCGTGTGTACAGACAGAGTACTCTATAATGGATAAGTTGGCATTGCTTTCTTTCGTTTTCAAATACATTTAAGAGAAAAGACTTGTCAAGAAGCTTATTTTATTCATAATTTCATTTATATAACTTATCATCTTTGTTTTTATTGTTCTGGCAACAAGTTTGTTTTTGGACATTTGTTTTCTTTTTAAATTGCTGCCTGTTGGTCATTTGATTGACTGTTTAAAACACAATAGATATCATCAATGCACTTTTTGGATAAAAATGCGGTGTATTTTGGCCATGATCAATGCATTGTCACTTTAATTCAGCGTAAGCGGCGCAGCAAAAATAGACTCGGCGCCGAAACGATCGCGGCACTGCTGCTCTGCTCTGCTACGCACTGCCGCGCCGCTTCTGCGTGCGGTGTGAACGCTCTAATCTGTTACGGTGCGTGTCCACTACAGCGGCAAAACTCCGCTCAGTGCCGCTGGCAACGCTGTAACGTCTCCGCTTTGGGGTGTGTCTGTTGCTGTTGTGTTTAATCTAAGTTTTTTTCAACACACGGACAGTATAATCACCAGCAATGCACGCGATTACATTTAGAAATAGATAAGCTTTGTTTCCAAATGCACCAAGCAAAGATATCCTTTCAATTTTATAAACTTTTATAAATCCAATCAATATAATCACAATGAACACGTCAAAAATAAAATCTTTAACATATATAACAACTGCAAAGCGTCTAATTTGTAAACAAAATGATTTATGCACTAAATCCAGCATAAACTCCGGCACAATTTGCATATTTTTATACAGACGTCTCATCCCGAACCTCACCCCTCATTTACACTGCACACATCTGCGGCGCATTACGTCTGCGACAAGGTTTTATTCCGTCCTCCACGCGGTGCCAACTCACACCAGGAGCATTTCAGAAGCGGAGCGACTGGATGCGCGAGACCACGTGATTTGCCTGTCCGACGTGGTTTTTCTTGATTTTTGGGTTTCTACCATACAGTCTATGGTTTCTACCAAGGATATTGGTGTGTGATACGTTTGGGAGTTTGCACAGGGTGTTTATTTTGAATTTGACAATGTTTTTTTTACTTTTATTTTGTATTCCCGGTGCGACTTGGACGCGCGTCCGTCAAAAATAGACTAGGCGCCTATATTTAGCGAAGCGGCACGGAGAGCCGCTTCTGGGAAGCTTCTGAAACGCGCCGCGTTGCGGCCGGTGTAAACACAAGCATTGACTAGAATGGGCGCGATCAGCTCCGGTAGCCGTGTCGCAGCCGTAATGCGCCGCACACGTGTGCAGTGTAAATGAGGGGTTACAGCAATTGGCTGCCGACCGCGTTTTTCGCTTGATATTTACATAACCCCTCATTTACACTGAACACGTCTGCGGCGCTTCGCTAAATATAGGCGCCAGGTCTATTTTTGACGGACGCACGTCCAAGTCGCACCGGGAATACAAAATAAAGTAAAAAAAACATTGTCAAATTCAAAATAAACACCCTGTGCAAACTCCCAAACGTATTACACACCAATATCCTTGGTAGAAACCATAGACTGTATGGTAGAAACTCAAAAATCAAGAAAAACCACGTCGGACAGGCAAATCACGTGGTCTTGCGCATCCAGTCGCTCCGCTTCTGAAATGCTCCTGGTGTGAGTTGGCACCGCGTGGAGGACGGAATAAAACCTTGTCGCAGACGTAATGCACCGCACACGTGTGCTGTGTAAATGAGGGGTAAAGTCGAGAACTGCCCAACCTTTTGACGCTCTCGGTCGCTCTCAACGCTTTCTCCGGTCCGCTGGCAATCCCAAAATGCACTGGGCGAGCGTGAAGCTCAACTTCCATAGGAATGAATTGAAAACCCTCGCTCCGCTCCGCTCGCTCTGCGCCAGTGGACACGCACCGTTAACATGGGCGCCGAAAAAAATACGCGCTGCACGCTCTGCTAACGCATGCAGTGTAAAACCGGCGAGTGCAGTTCCTAAAAGCACATTACTGGCTTTGCAAACACTGTGGCACTTTTATATTTTATTTGTTTACATTCCTGCCGGGTATTTTAAGTTGAGGTGCTATTTGTTTAAATATATTAGACTTTTTTTTTATATTTACTGTTGCACTAAAGTCCAAAAGTGAAGAATTTATGTTATTTATTACTTGATTGTTCAAGCTACCTCACAGAAGTGCTCTGTTTGTTAACAGAGTTGTTGAATGTTAAAATAAGGTGAATTAAATAAAAAATAAGGAACATCCTGGATCTGTTTTTTAGCTCTTCTTTATTCTTTTTTTTATGTATTATAGAAGTATCGGATCGGGACTCGGTATCGGCAGATACTCAAAATCAAATGACTCGGACTCGGACTCGAGGGCAAAAAAACCTGATCGGGACATCCCTACTAAAAATGTTAATTAAAAATGATGGATTGCACTAGAACACTGCAGGTGCAGAGAATCATGTTACCTGAGATAAAAAAAAAAAAAAAGATTTAAAAAAGATTTTTCCACCTATTAAAAGATGTATCCGGGAAAGATGATTCTAACGGTAGCGAGATCTCGAGGCGGAGCAAAAAGAGAAAGATAGCTGATTGGCTACCTAGTGATAAGAAACTGTATAAGACCTGAAGTTCGACCATTGCAAGTCAGATGAACAGCTGCATCTCACTTTGTTGCCTGGTACACAGCTCGGAACTTGCCCCCCTTATTATGTGGAGTACAGAAAATTCTCTCCTTTTTACAAGAGCTCTTTAAACGCGGGGCGTTCCCCGTCCACGCTCAAAGTCAAGTCAAGTCAAGTCAAGTTTATTTGTATAGCGCTTTTCACAATACAGATTGTATCAAAGCAGCTTCACAGTATTAAATTAAAATAATACAACAAAGTTTGTTTCAAGAGGAATTTATTGATTGTTAAAATAAAATTAAATATCCCCAAAATATCCCCAACTGAGCAAGCCAAAGGCAACAGTATATAGAGACATAGCGTATTAGGCCATGCCCACACCCGGGGGGAAAACAATCCAACCGTCTCCATTTTTTTTGCATTGCGAGAGGCTGCCTCCTTGTCATTTCTTGCTTCTAACAGAAGACAGAAAAATGCCTAAAAGCTGCTGTGTGACAAGGTGTACAGCAAACAAGCTAAAAAACCCAGAAATACGTTTTTATTAGCTCTCGACCCCAAAAAACGAGTGTTTAGGACATAAAAGTGGATACAGGCAGTTGAGACAGAGCGGCACGTGTCTCGTTACTTTGAGAACTAACGTACACCCGCTGGAGGAAACCGTAATCGACAACACAGGATACTGTAGTTTATCTTACAGAAATATAATATATAAAACTGACATTTGGATATTTGATTCACCAGTGACCAAATGTTTAACTTACTGCACATGTAGTGTATTTTTAGTGCATACTGAGTGTCAGGATCCCACAATTTACCCATTCGTTCCAGCCTGTATCCACTTTTTTGTCTTCAAACGCTCGTTTTTTGGGGTCGACAGCTTATGAAAACTTATTTCTGGGTTTCTTAGCTTGTTTGCTGTACACCTTGTCACATAGCAGCTTTTAGGCATTTTTCTGTCTTTTGTTAGAAGCAAGAAATGACAAGGAGGCAGCCTCTCGCAATGCAAAGTCAATTGATCTTGACCGTTCACAGACCGTTGGACTGTTTTCCCGCGTGGCGCTCTGTCTCTATAGCGGCAATAGCAGCATTTCACGCTCATGTGGCTGGGCAATCAGTGGGAAGAAGGGACCTATTCGTGCACTTCCTCAAAGGGGCCAGAAGGCTAAACCCACCTCGACCCCCCTCCGTGCCTGTCTGGGACCTCTCCATGGTCCTGGAGGCCATGAAAGGAGCCTCATCTGAGCCACTTCAGCTCGCTGACCTGAAGCCTCTTTCACTCAAAACTGCTCTCTTGCTGGCGCTAGCGTCAGTCAAGTGAGTATGTGATTTGCAAGCGCTTTCAGTAAGTGCTTCCTGCCTTGAATTCGGGCCTAACGACTCCAGAGTTCCTAAAGTGCTCTCCACAGGAGTACAGGTCATTTCACTGCCAGCTCTTCCCTCGTCAGAGGATGAAAGAGATGCGAATTTGCTCTGCCCTGTCAGGGCCATTAGAGTTTATTTAGAGCGTTCTGCCCCGTTCAGTCAGTCAGAACAGCTCTTCGTATGTTTTGGCGGCCACTCCAAAGGACTCTCAGTCAGAAAGCAGAGATTATCATGCTGGATAGTGGACGCTATCTCGCTGACTTATGAGTCTAAGGGCCTCCAGTGTCCCATAAGCGTCCGAGCTCATTCCACAAGAGGTATGGTCTCATCTTGGGCATGGTCGAGTGGAATACCAATTGAAGATTGAAAGCCGGCTGGGCCTCCTCGTG
Source organism: Leuciscus leuciscus (assembly GCF_965113295.1). NCBI lineage: Eukaryota > Metazoa > Chordata > Actinopteri > Cypriniformes > Leuciscidae > Leuciscus > Leuciscus leuciscus. The sequence continues at coordinate 14,007,868 of NC_138739.1, forward strand.
ATATTATAACATGGAAGTTCCCGCTTTGCATGCAAAGATTCTTTCAATATAATAAGTGTTAAGCACATAACTATAAGGCCAATGCATATATCTGGTCCTAGTTTATACATATTAAAACGAACCGGCTTCGTGGAATGACCAAATCGTACTGGTTTCGTGGAATGACTCCTTTAGTATACAATCTGTTTAACAGCCCTGTCTAATACGTTATTAGATAGAACTGTTATACAAAGAAAGTAGACAGTATATGAAAAGTCTTAGCATTTGCTGTGTGGTTGATATCCAGTGGCGCTAGCTGAGCAGGAATATGTAATCATGTTTCACTTGGTCTCCTCAAAGTTGCGTTAGATTTCCTCCTTAGTTATAAGGTCGAGAGGTCGATTTATCACTTTTTTCCATGTTCAAAGAGTTAGTTAGTGTTGTAAATATATAGGCTATAAACTGTGGCTGCATCCGAAGACTTGTTGCCTCCCTGCCCTTTCAGACTATGACTTAGCAGACGGTGTTTACGCATAAAGATACCTTACCAACTGATTTCAGACAGACTTCTGAGGCAGTGTAACGATTTGGCAATTGATGACAAAACAGAGAGAGCTTTGGTGACAAAAAAAAAGAATATTTAATTACTACAATACAAACTTATCACTAGAAATGTCATCACTTTACACACAAACTGACCTTCGACCTCAAATTTCAAATGCCATCTTTATTTTTCAGGGATTGGAATGCACAGAATTGTGGGATTTGTCGAGGGAACCAGTGTGATGCTAACTGGACTCATCTCTTCACCACACTGGTTGGCCTACAAGGTGACGTCATACCTTCACCACTCTGTAGCGCTGGTTTTGATCCTAATCTGAAGTAGGAGCTAAATTAGTTCCTCCAAAAGGAGTTCCTAGAACTAAAGTCTTTAACAGTTATTGAGGTGTGAACACACCAAAAACTGGGTACTTCCGCCAATAGTTCTAGGAGCTGTGAAAAGGTTTCTGGTGCAAAAGCCCCTATTAGTACCTTTTGAAAAGGTACCACCTCAGTGACCTCATTTCCAGAAAAGATGGGATATTTGTGAAATGCAGTAAAATCAAGAATATGTGATTTTTATTAATTCTCTTGAACCTTTATTTACAGTTTTTTCTGAATGCTGAAGCGCTAATCGTGATTCTTGTAGCACAATTTCTAAAACTATTAATACGTATAGCAAAACCACTCACTGAGTTTGCAAAACTAAAAGCACAAACACTGCTTTGCACTCAGTTTGCAATTTTGTAACACACACTTTGCAAAACTGTAGGCACAATTCACTGCACAACACTCTTTTTGCAGAACTTTAAACACAACTCACTGCTTACACTCAATTACCAAATTTCCAACACACTCCTAGCAAAATTATACACATGTATGGCTATCATTAACACTATTTTGCCAACTGTCTGGCACACTTTCACATGTGAAAACTGTTTTAGATAATTAGTTCACTTTGCAATCAGCCTAAGCACTATAAATAAGCCACAGGTAAGCTGTCTGTGTGGAGTACAATGGAAGGAGCAGTAAGAGTGAGAAGAGTGAGAATCAGAGGAGGCCGAGGAGGCCGAGGGAGAGGACGTGGAGGTGAAGGTGAAGAAGTTGGAGGAAGAGGACGTGGAGGTGAAAAAGTTGGAGGAAGAGGACGTGGAGGTGAAGACGTGGAGGTGAAAAAGTTGGAGGAAGAGGACGTGGAGGTGAAGAAGTTGGAGGAAGAGGACGTGGAGTTGAAGAAGCGAGAGGGTTAGAGGAAGAGGACAAGGAGGAGCAAGAAGAGGACGAGGAGGCCGAGGGAGAGGACGTGGAGGTGAAGAAGCGAGAGGGTTAGAGGAAGTTAGAGGAAGAGGACAAGGAGGAGCAAGAAGAGGACGAGGAGGGGAAAGAGGAAGGGTAAGAAGAGTAAGAAATAGAATAACTGATGACATCAGAGCTACAATAGTGGACCATGTCATCAACCATGGGATGACCCTGAGGGAAGCTGGCCAACGGGTTCAGCCTAATTTGAGCCGCTACACTGTGGCAAGCATCATTAGGACATTTCGAAATGAGAATCGGTAAGTACTTTGTAGCACTGCCATACTCTAATGAGAAACACAACAGTACCATACATGCAAAAATACTGAAATTGTTACTTTACAGAATTGCTAGACGTCCAGATGTTGGGGGCAGAGGAAGAATGTTCACTCCAGAGCAAGAGACCCATATAGTGAACATGGTGATTGCCAATAATGCAATAAGACTGCGCAAAATACAGCAGCGCATAATTGATAATGACACCATCTTTCAAAAATATACACAGTGTAAGCATTTCTGCACTAAGTCGTGTACTTGCGCGCCACAGAATAAGAATGAAGCAAATTTACAGAGTTCCTTTCGAAAGAAACACAGAACGTGTAAAGCAACTGCGATATGACTATGTGCAGGTAAGCTATAGTGTCATTGGTTCTGAATTTGGAAGTGCATACTGTAGTGCTGTGCATGGGCCTGATGTGTTGCATTTGTTTTGTCTTGTCCAGAGAGTGATGGAAATAGAAGCAGATGCCATGGGACATGAGCTACTTTTTGTAGATGAGGCCGGTTTTAACCTCAGTAAAACCAGGAGACGTGGCAGGGACATTATTGGACACCGTGCCATCATCAATGTCCCAGGACAACGTGGTGGTAACATAACCATGTGTGCAGCTATAAGCCAAAATGGTGTTGTTCACCATCATGCAACCATAGGCCCATACAACACTGCACACATTATTGCATTCCTGGACACCTTACATGACATGCTCACTGTTCAGAGACCAGAGCATACCCGATATGTCATCATATGGGACAATGTTAGTTTCCATAGGGCTGCTTTGGTCCGCAACTGGTTTACAGACCACCCATCCTTCATGGCACTCAACCTCCCTCCATACTCTCCATTCTTAAATCCCATCGAGGAGTTCTTCTCTGCCTGGCGCTGGAAAGTGTACGACCGTCATCCTCATCAACAGGTAGCCCTTTTACAGGCAATGGAGGAGGCATATGGAGATATTGACCAGGCATCATGTCAGGCCTGGATACGGCATTCAAGGAGATATTTTCCCCGGTACCTTGGACTGGAGGATATCGCATGCGATGTGGACGAAATTTTGTGGCCGGACCCAGAAAGACGGCATGATGTAGGCTGATTGTCTTTTTTTCTTTTCTTTTTTTTGTGAAATTACTATTTTGTGTTCTGACTTTGTCTTGGTTTTGATGAGTGTGAATAAACACCAATACTTGAAGTTTGGATCCTTGTATGTTTACATGACACTATGACAAAAGTATGACCTCAAATTGACATCTGTACACAGAGAAAGCAAAAGCCAGATGTGTTTTGTATTCATACCATCAGAGTGTAGTTGGCACATTGTGTGCTTAGTAGATGATGGCTTGTGTTTACTGTTTGATACGAAAACACAATTTTTACGAAGGTGTGAAGAGTTAATCTAGCTGTGTTCGCTTTTGCAAGAGAACTACAATGTTTTGATAATTTGGTGAAAGGTTTTCTTATTTGTGTGTAGAGTTTAGCAAAAATAGCCAATAGTTACAAAAAATGTGCTTAAGCAATCAGAAAAAACTGTAACTGCCGAAAAGAAAAGATTTCCAATGTTTCCACTGACCAACTTAAAGGGATACTTCACCGTTTTTTCATATTAAACTATGTTATTCCCTTAACTAAGACGAGTTGATACATACCTCTCTCGTCTCAGTGCGTGCACTAAATCCCTCTGTCTTGCGGCGAAACTTTGTTAGCCCAGTTCATTTAATATGGGCCAAGCAGAGAAGATACCAAACACCTCCACGTTTTCCCTATTTAAATACAGTTACTCGCGAAGTGTAACTCGACCTAGGACGGTGACACAAAACAAAACGTTGCGCTTTTCTAAGCGTGTAAAATGGATAACTATTTTGTATGGCGGAATACCATAGCAAGTGCTTGTAAGCACTTCGACTTGGCGTAGTAATATCTTCACTCGTGAAAAATCCTCTCACCGGCCCCCGCTCCCTCTAGTGAAGATATTACTGCGCCAAGTCGAAGTGCTTACAAGCACTTGCTATGGTATTCCGCCATACAAAATAGTTATCCATTTTACACGCTTAGAAAAGCGCAACGTTTTGTTTTGTGTCACCGTCCTAGGTCGAGTTACACTTCGCGAGTAACTGTATTTAAATAGGGAAAACGTGGAGGTGTTTGGTATCTTCTCTGCTTGGCCCATATTAAATGAACTGGGCTAACAAAGTTTCGCCGCAAGACAGAGGGATTTAGTGCACGCACTGAGACGATAGAGGTATGTATCAACTCGTCTTAGTTAAGGGAATAACATAGTTTAATATGAAAAAACGGTGAAGTATCCCTTTAATTGTATTTGGTAAATATAAACACATTTTGATTTTGATGGCTGCAACACATTCCAAAAAAGTTGGGACAGAGGCAAAATGAAAGTGAAAAGATTAGGCCTACTGTCATGGCTAAATTGCAAAGATGTTTAGAAAAAACGACATTGAGTTCTCAGTCCCAAAGACGAAAGTGACGATCCATACTTTCATCAGAGACAGATGCAAAAGCAAACATCTGTAATGGTACGGTGGTGCATCAGTGCATATTCGTGACGGTATCATTGACGTGGAGGAGAGGTGTTGGTATTGCACATACAGCCATCAAGATGACATTGTTCCTGGGAAATCTATGGTTAGACGATCATTCTGCACGTGTTACAACAGAGTGGTTTAGACACTCTACACCTGCAGTCCAGATCTGTCTATTGCTGATAATTTATGGCCCATCATGAAAAGGAGAATTGGTCAATGACAACCACAGACTGTTGAGCGGCTGTCTTATATCAGGCAAGATTGCTAGAAAGCCTAACTCTAGTGATTTTAAAATGATGTATATTTTGTCTCAATTTTAGTGAATGGAAAAACCCAAAGTACATAGATAAAATCGTCTGCCACTTCACAGTGCAGTTTTACTGAAGTTCATCTTCTGAGTCAGACTGAAACTCCTGCGGTCGGTTTTCTACAGAAAAGTGGTTTTGTCTGTTGGTGGACAAACATCTTGCAGGTGAGAGTGTGTTTTCAGTGCATGAGTGTTTAGTTTGTAGGTGAAGAGCTTCTTACTGTCCTGATACTATCAGATTTGTTAAAACTCTTTAGGCCTAATCTACTGGAGAAAAAACAAACAAGATGAGCAACTGTTTGACACAGAGGGAGTGAAACGGTAACACAATTATCATATTTAACTGTTCAAAAGTTTAGAATGCGTTTCTTTTTCTTTTCTTTTTTTTCAAATTGGTTGGTTGGAAGGAGCAAGTTGATACATTATGAGTCCAGTCATTTTTCTTACCCACAATCTTTAAAAACTATTTAACAGTTTTAAGTGCTTCAATGTTTCTGTCATTAGTAAGTATAATTTAGTAATTCACAGCATTTTCCTTTGAGGATGTTAAAATACAGTTGAATATTTAGTTACATCGATCTAATAAATGAAAATGTGAGTTCTGTCTCAGTATTAAAGCATAACTGAGATCATCTCTATCACCTTCACATGCACATCAAGTGACACCATTTTCACATTGTCACATGACTCTTAGTCCTAAAATAACCTGTTGCATTGTGCTGTAATGCTGTTTTAGCTGCTGTTATTCAAAACCCACCAGATGGCGCCATTTAATATCGAGAATTAAAGTGATGACAGTAAATATGAGTCAAAGACAGTCAATCTGTAATAAAAATAACTGTATCTATTTATCATTACAGCTTCAGGTCTGTCTTCAGTTCATATAGCAGGAATAAATATGTTGTTGTTCTGCTGACTGCTGGTGTGTTTTACTATATAAGCTAAGTAATAAAAGTAGTAGGCTAGGCTAATAACTCTGTGAAAATGTGTTTTTATTCTAAAAGACCAAAGTAATCTGTGATAAACAAGCATCATGAGGCAGCGCAGTAATCAGTAAGGTGTCTTTTTTATTTAGTTTATTAGTAATGGGAGAAACAAAGCTTTTCGAAACTTTGAATCAATTGAACCATTGCTTCATAAAAAAAAAAAATGATTCACTGTTTCGAATCGCTCGAATCTCCACGCGCTGGCGACCCCTGCTGGTCAGAACTGTGGAAATGCAGCGAAAACTCAGACCAAACATGAATAAAACACCTTTTACAAGCCCATTGTAAATGTTTTATTGAAGGTGTAATCTATTAAAGGCAATTAACAAATCATATAATAGCATTAAATAAAAAGTGTTTTTGTCATTTTATTAAATTGTAGGATTGTTGGTTAATCAGACCAATTAGAGACTTTTAACTGAAGCTCTTCCTTTTTATTGCACAAATCATTCAATGTCTAGAAATGTATAAAATTGTAATAGAAAAATTTTATAGAAATGTATCAAATAAAATGTATAAGAAATGTATGAAATGTATAAAAAATCCAAGATCAGGTAAAAATCATGTAGACAACCACTGGTTCATGGGTTCACAGATATCATCGCCCCCTAGGCAGCAAACCATCGACATTTCCGAGCAGTAATGACGTAACGGAACCTCTTCTACTGAAATCATGTGACTTTTGGCAGAAAAAATAAAAAATAAAAATCGAATTTGGCTTTCTAATTGTTTCAAAACAAATAAAAAAATGTTTCGAAAGTGCCCATCATTATTTCATATTTGTTCTTCAGCTCATCCTCTGTGAGAACAGCAGCTGTATTTATAGCGCACTGTCTCTGGTAAAGTAGCACTGTTATTAGAGATGTGATTTTATCTATGGATTTTATGCATTGGACAGATCATTTTCTATTTATTTAAACAGGTGTAGACCAAGTGATCGAGAACAGTGAATGGTGATAACAACATTTTATAAAGTTTCCATGTGCTAAAAATAAAACATTTAGTTGTTTCTGGATGCTGTCTTATTTGTGCGCCATTAAATTAAACTAATACACAGCAACACAATTGCAGACTTAACAATAGTGCTTATGAGAGTGCATGTGTAAAAATAATAATTCAAATAAAAACATTAGATGAGTTAGAAGAAAAACATCCTGGCAGAGATGCTGTATTCGATCACCATTTTGGGGTGATATTTCCATACACGGCCTCCTCTGATTTCTGCAAGGAAAAATATACAGTCAATCAATATACAGCCATTTTAATTGATTGTAGCCTAGATTACCTAACCTGGGTATCGCCCATCATTTGCATAAGTTTGATCTCTTGTTGATCACGGTCACTGTCCCGTATCGGCAGAAGTCATCAGCCTATCCAAATGAATGATGTTCGATCACTTTGTCACTGATAATCACACACTTAACATAATACTGAATAAGTGACTGATTTCAGCCCAGTTACTAATGTTGGGGGCGGGACTTCAGATTCTAGAGAGCATTTGATAGGACAGGAAATCTGATGTGAAGCTGAAGTGCAGAGTGATGTGTCTTCAAAAATCATTGATTAATACTGGCAGAAGTGAGAGATGGTACGTTTTGAACTTATATCTTCTAAACGTGAATCTTGTCATTGTTTTGGAGCACACTAAGGTTAACTTAACCCTTTCACACGTAAGTTTAAAATATTCTGGCTGACCCCGCCAGCGTGAGTTTTTCAAGGCGACCGTTATTTAGAACGTGTCACTTTATGGTTTCCATGGTGACGCGTCATTGCTTGTCACGTGACACACCGCAGCTACAACAGCGCTGAATGAATGAATGATGATCTGCTTTTATGTCTTTTTTATTCAAAATATTCTAAAATGTGTTAGCTATGGCATGAAATATATCTGATATTCCGATTGTCAAATATATGCAAGTGGATGTGTTAATTGTTGTTTAAACTTTAAACACCTTTATAACGATCGCGTTAGTTGAGCTGGATTTACAACACGTGAATTCATCCACTTCTCCCGAAATACATTAAAGTAAGTGGCCGTTGAACTGGGAGAATAGAGTGAACTTTAAAATGACGTACACAATGTGATATGTATTTTTGTTTCCATTTGTTTAATTTCAAGATCTGAGGTGAATTGTCGATTGTTGCTTGTACAGCTACAAAGCTGGAGCACTAAATGATATTCAAAGTCACATTACACGCTTTTAACATTAAACAAAGCACAAGCAGTACCTGAGATTATTGCCGCACTTTAATTGTGTTTGTTGTTCCAGCGCGACGTCGCAGAAAAATAGAAACCGTTCAAAAGCGTGTAATGTGACTTTGAATATCATTTAGTGCTCCAGCTTTGTAGATGTAAAAGCAACAATGGATAATTCACCTCAGATCTTGAAATTAAGCAAATGGAAACAAGAACGTTCAAGTGCATTCTTTGACAAAGATTGTTTTAGTAACTCAGTAGCCTATGTATTTGAAAAATTTTTTAAATGGTGTAATATTTGTGCATTTGATCATCCTACATCCATTTTTTTGCGAATGCCGTCACGATTACTGACTGGTGCTGTGCACTTGCCGCGAGACTCCGCCCACATGCTGTTCTGATTGGCTGTCTAGTGTGGACAGACAAATAATGCAGCTCTTCCTCATCAAGTCTCCCCGACCACGACAAACACGAAAGTCTACCGTACCGTTACAACCCACGATGGAGATAAACTTGCTTCCGGGAAACACAAAAGGTGGTAGTAGGCAGAGACTGGCAGTTATAGTTCACTTTAAAAAAAAAATATGCAATGAAAGTGAATGGTGACTGAGGCTGACATACTACCTAAAAGAAACTCATAACAGTGCGGTGAGTAAATTTAAGACTTTTTTTTTTCTTTTTTGGATGAACTAATCATAATAATATGTTATTGTTATTGAGGAAAAATACAATACATCTGTTCACTGACCATCTGATGCATATTGAATACAAAAATTCAAACAGACAACAACTTCTTGCAACAAAGTCATGAATGGTCTTACCCTTTTTCGTCTGGTTGGTTTACACAATGCAGAATCATTCATGTCTTTCTCCTGGGTCTGAACTGCATTAACAATACCATAATGCATACATGTTAAAAACAACATATTTTTTTAATCTATTGAAATTGGCCTTATAAAAGATAAATATTTCAACAAATGCATTAATTGTTTGATCTCGTTACCTAATTTTTTCCTGCAGATGCAGAAGATCCCAATGACTGCAGCTACAATCAACAGAGATCCAGCAGCAGCAGCAGCAGAGATCAACACTATCAGAGACACTGAGACTGGAGGAGGAGAAGGAGACTGTGTTGTAATGTCTAAAGAGAGATTAATGTAAGTGACTGAATCAGATCGACAACAGAAGACAGAGATCAGGTCAGTAAATACACACATATATCATCAGTGCTGTGGTACCTGCACATGTGTGACAGAGTGTGTTGATGTCCAGATGTGTGGTCTGGTTGCTGATGGGATTGTTCAGCACACAGCTGTAGGTGTTTTTATCCTGATATTCCACCTCCAGAGGTAGAGAGAGACTGATGCTGAGATCACACACACTGATGCTGGACAATACACTGATTCCTTTGTACCAGGAGAGAGTCACATCACACACATTCAACACTGATGAACACACCAATGAACAATTTGATGATGATGATGAAGAACATTGTGAAGAGTTACTGATGATGACAGGAACAGGCAGACGAGCTGGAAAACATGACAGAATAGAGAGAAATATGAACAATCAGTCTATTTTAGTTATTGTGAATTTTGTTTTGAGTTGGTGTTTAGTGTGTTAACGGTCACGTTCAGTTCAAACTATAAAATTAAAATGTGAACTTTTGGACAAATTATCTCTTCTCACCATAGACAGAAACACTGAATATTTTTGATGATTTTTTAGCTCTAGTTATCAGTAGTTTATAAACTCCAGTATGTTCAGTTGTGGTGTTTGTGATGGTCAGGGATCCAGTTTGATCGTCCAGCTTCAGTCTGTCTCTGAATCTCCCATCAGGACCATCATATGTGGAGAAGATTTGCTTCTTTTTTTTTATTTTAGCTATAAGAGAGTTTTCATCTCCAAATGTCCACAGTATATCTTCGTCTTCATGTATTTCAGTATCATCAGTGTTTAGAGTAACATAATCTCCCTCCATAACTGACACTGAATCACCAAACACACCTGGAGAACAAACAGATTTACAGATTAAGGTTTTTGATGGTTTACAAAGCCAAAAATATCAAGTCTTAATATGTGCTACTGTAAACTTCTAACCGCTACCGTTAAAGAGAGATTGTCAGAATCAAGCAGACAGAGAAAACATTGCAGCAGCGCTTATTAATTGTTTCCAAGTTTAAAGTTTGGCGCAACAGATTTATTAGTAAAACCTTTATTTAAGATGGTGGAACAGATCCTCAAACTTTAAACTGTTCAATGTATAAAGTTACATATTTATTAAAAACAAATACATGATAACTATTGCAGATTGAACGTGCAAGTTTATTTTGGCATATATACACTTCTGATGTGAATCCATAAAAAATGTATTAGAAGATTAAGAAAACAGAGATTTACAGAAATATATGTAGATTCACTGTAGAGATTTCCATTAATTTCCATGTCTTTCAACATTATATTTTAGTTTAAAATTCTGAACAGAGTCTGAATTCAAAGTTAGTAGATTTCCCAATATTCGTGATTCGTCTGGTACATAACAGCAGATGAATCTAACTTCATCTGAAAAGTAGAGCAGCTTTATTACTCTAAAATGGGAAATGTAAAATTAAAATGTTTTATGACTTACCGATTAGACTCAAGCAGCACAAACAGAACAAAACAAACATGTGAAACATTTTCTTCAGTTGTTCAGTGTCTGATCTAAAAAAATGTCCTGCTTTTACAGCAGAAGTGTTGATGTGGTGTGTGAATCCTCCCACGACACAGTTTGACCCTCCTAGTTTCACAACCCCGCATTTGCATGATGTAGGCCGCCTACTATTATTGTTCATCTCAATTTTAACTGTTCTTAATAGGCAACATATTAATTATTTCTGTTATGTAACTAGCTTTTTGTAAGGTACAAAAGCTTTCAAATGGTACCTTATTTAGGGGGTACATATTAGTATTGTAAATGTATGTACATAAAGTGTACGTTAAAAAAAAGTATTTAGTCAGCCACCAATTGTGCAAGTTCTTCCACTTCAACTATGAGAAAAAAAATCCAGAAAATCACATTGTAGGATTTTTTATGAATTTATTTGCAAATTATGGTGGAAAATAAGTATTTGGTCAATAACAAAAGTTTATCTCAATACTTTGTTATATACCCTTTGTTGACAATGACAGAGGTCAAACGTTTTCTCTAAGTCTTCACAAGGTTTTCACACACTGTGCTGGTATTTTGGCCCATTCCTCCATGCAGATCTCCTCTAGAGCAGTGATGTTTTGGGGCTGTCGCTGGGCAACACGGACTTTCAACTCCCTCCGAAGATTTTCTATGAGGTTGAGATCTGGAGACTGGCTAGGCCACTCCAGGACCTTGAAATGCTTCTTACGAAGCCACTCCTTCGTTGCCCGGGCGGTGTGTTTGTCATGGCTGGATTATTGTCATGCTGAAAGACCCAGCCACGTTTCATCTTCAATGCCCTTGCTGATGGAAGGAGGTTTTCACTCAAAATCTCACGATACATGGCCCCATTCATTCTTTCCTTTATACGGATCAATCGTCCTGGTCCCTTTGCAGAAAAACAGCCCCAAAACATGATGTTTCCACCCCCATGCTTCACAGTAGGTATGGTGTCCATTGGATGCAACTCAGCATTCTTTCTCCTTTAAACACGACGAGTTGAGTTTTTACCAAAAAGTTCTATTTTGGTTTCATCTGACCATATGACATTCTCCCAATCCTCTTCTGGATCATCCAAATGCTCTCTAGCAAACTTCAGACGGGCCTGGACATGTACTGGCTTAAGCAGGGGGACACATCTGGCACTGCAGGATTTGAGTCCCTGGCGGAGTAGTGTGTTACTGATGGTAGCCTATGTTACTTTGGTCCCAGCTCTCTGCAGGTCATTCACTAGGTCCCCCCGTGTGGTTCTGGGATTTTTGCTCACCGTTCTTGTGATGATTTTGACCCCACGGGTGAGATCTTGCGTGGAGCCCCAGATCAAGGGAGATTATCAGTGGTCTTGTATGTCTTCCATTTCCTAGTAATTGCTCCCACAGTTGATTTCTTCACACCAAGCTGCTTACTTATTGCAGATTCAGTCTTCCCGGCCTGGTGCAGGTCTACAATTTTGTTTCTGGTGTCCTTTGACAGCTCTTTGGTCTTGGCCATAGTGGAGTTTGGAGTGTGACTGTTTGAGGTTGTGGACAGTTGTTTTTTATACTGATAACAAGTTCAAACAGGTGCCATTAATACAGGTAACAAGTGGAGGACAGAGGAGCCTCTTAAAGACGAAGTTACAGGTCTGTGAGAGCCAGAAATCTTGCTTGTTTGTAGGTGACCAAATATTTATTTTCCACCATAATTCAAATAAATTCATTAAAAATCCTACAATGTGATTTTCTGGATTTTTTTTTCCTCATTTTGTCTCTCATAGTTGAAGTGTACCTATGATGAAAATTACAGGCGTCTCTCATCTTTTTAAGTGGGAGAACTTGCACAATTGGTGGCTGACTAAATACTTTTTTGCCCCACTGTATTAGGGGCATATTGTTCTGAGAATGTACTCGGTTACTTGCGTAACCTCGGTTCCCTGAGAGATAAAGATCCAATCAGAGCACTTGCTCGCCTTGAGTGCGCCAATATGGGCGTGGTTAAAAGTTATAAATTCGACAGAATTCGCCATAGAGACAGGTTAAATCATCTGAAGCGAAGCACCTGACATGAGCAAAATAGCACGGCTGGCAACACAATACTCGTTCCCGGTATCTCTCAGCGAACCGAAATTACGCAAGTAACCGAGTACGTTCCCTTTCGAGAACGGTTCACTCGTATTGCGTTGCAAACGCAATGGGAACCCATTTTAAAACGCCGTGCTATTAGCAGATGACTGCTCTGGAGTTGTCCAGGCAGGCCCGATACTTATAACAGAGTAGTCCGAATCATCGTAGACCAGAAGTGTTGGGTCCTAGAATGTTATAAACTGCATACAGTGATTAGTGCAGAGGGCCACCGTGGGGGAGCCTCAGATATATATAGGTCTGAACCCATTGGTTCTAGGGCCCTAAATGGAGAGGACTCGTGCCTGCGAGGCAGAAACCTCTAAGTTGTAGAATTTTGCAAATGTGGACTGAGCAGACTAGGGCTGTCACTTTACGTTCGAAAATCGTTTGAACAATCGATCGGGCCACCAACACAAGTTTTGAAAACGAAAATAGGGAATCGACTTTAACGGTCTTTTTTTGGAGCGCATCCAAAATTTGTTTAACGTTTATCATCGTAAACACAGCCAAGTTGAAGCCTGCATTAATGTTTTTCATTGATGTTATGGCAGTCCACTCTGCTTATTGTTTTTCGAGAATGTTGCACTCCTGTTTGTCATTGTGCACGAAACTTCACGCCAATAAATCATCAGGAATATTGCTGACTCAAGCGCCCTCTTTATGTTCGTCCTAATGCCTGTAGTTGTTTGTGGATTTGCCCATATTTGGCGTTTAAAATGGAAACAACAATTGATTCAATGAAAACTTATGTCTCAAAAATCAAACAGGATTTTTTCACAAAAGTGAAGCCCTAGAGCAGACCAGCCACCCACCGCACAAATGTCTTCTATAGGAACTCCACTGGACCATGCCCAGGAGGAAGCCATGCCTCTTGTGGAGTGGGCTCTTACACCTATGGGGCACGGAAGGCCCATGGAAGCACAGGCCAGTTGAAAGCACTTTAGGTACATATCCATGCCTTGGTTTAAAGACGACTCTGGAGTCATTAGGCCCAAACTCAAGACAGGAAGCGCTCGTGGAGAGTAAGTCCCCAACTTTTTTAACCAACGCTAGTGCTAGTAGTGGAGCGGCCAAGTGCTTATGTTTGGCAGAATCGTTCAGTTTATGATACAAGCGTGAAAATTGGCATGAGCAGTCTCCATGGGTCACTTGACAAGAAAATTGTCCGAGCCACTTGAAATTTCAAGATGGCAGCCATTTTTCAAGATGGCCGACACCTTAGTGGAGCAGTTAAGTGACATAGTGGTTTATTTGGTGATACAAGCATGAAAATTGGCATGAGCAGTCTCTGTGGGTCACTTGACAATAAGCCACCTACAGCTACTTGAAATTTAAAGATGGCGGCCATTTTTCAAGATGGCCACCACCTTAGTGGAGCAATTAGGCTTAAGCAATCATTTAGTTGGTGATACAAGCATGAAAATTGCCATGAGCTGTCTCAAAGGGTCATTTGACAAGAAACCGCCCACAGCCACTTGAAATTTCAAGATGGCGGCCTTTTTTTTCAAGATTACCACCACTTAAATGGAGCAGTTAAAGCTGCAGTCGGCAAGTCTGGCAGATTGGGTCGATTAGCCAAAATTTTGAATGTTTACAACTCTCATGCCCCTCCCCACTACCAGCGATCACCCTCCCATCGAGGTCGTGCTCGTCAGTGCGTCACTGTGCGTGTGTACCTGATTTTCTGTGAACGCGTCCGTCTCTTCAGCATCTATCAACACCATGGACTCGGAGGTAGGCTGCCCTGGCTAATCTATCCATAGATAGCAATAACCGAGGAATTGGAAGCTTGTTAGTAGATTTTCTCTCCGCCATCACGCTTCATGCAATCTCCAGGCGAACTTCAGGCGTGGCGTGTGCATGTGATATTAACGTGCGCGAGTGAGGGGGGATCTGTGGCGTGTACACGACCTGTGATTGACAGTCAGATCTCACACCCCCCTGCGCTGATTGGACCCGATGATCCGGGAGCGGTGGATTTTTGCAAAACAAATAACACACTCCAGGTGGAGTTAGAAGCTCGGGTTTTTTTCTAAAACCATCTTATTTATGTTGTTCTGTCGGATTATAGTGTCAATTTCACTGAATATGATCAAAAAAATGTTGCCGACGGCAGCTTTAAGCGATATAATTGTTTAGTTAGTGACATAAGCATGCAAATTGGTATGAGCAGTCTCTAAGGGTTGCTTGACAAGAAAACACTCTCAGCCACTTGAAATTTCTATTTTCAAGATGGCCGACCCCTGGATCCTCAAAAGATCAATTTTCCGATAGAAATGTATTTTATTTATTTTTTTCATTAAGGACGATTTGGTGTCAGAAAATGTGGGTGACGTTTGGCAAAGGAGAGAAGACAAGATGGATCCCTATACATGAGGTGGTTTCAGCCATAGGACCAGAGAAAACACGTGGTATCCTCTTCTTCCATGCCTTCAGTGGTTGCGACATTGCGTCATCCTTCCATGGCAAATCAAAGTCTGCCTGGGAAACATGGGACGTGTGTGATGAGGTCTCAAACACATTTGCGAGACTCAGCAAATGTCCCTCTGCAGTGGAGGATAGTGACCTGCAAGCTTTGGAGAGATTTGTTGTGCTAATGTATGACAGGTCCAGCGATGTCACCACTGTGAACGAGGCCAGGCTTGATCTCTTTGCCAGAAAGCAAAGACAATATGACTTGATCCCACCAACTCAAGCAGCACTCAAAGAGCATGCCAAACGTGCTTCTTATGAGGCTGGATACGTGTGGGGACAGGCATTGAAGCGACATCCACAAATGCCGAGCCCATCCGACTGGGGATGGGTTAAAAAGGACGAAGAGTGGAAAGTCTTCTGGACTCCACTTCCACCTATTGCAGAGAGTTGTTGGGAGTTGACCAAATGTGGGTGCAACAAGGCATGTACTGGAAGGTGTAAGTGCTTCAGCTCGTATCTCACTACTCTACCCTGCCAGTACATACAAAGATAGATCAAAGTGACATTACATTAACCAACCATTCAGAAACGTCCTGTTCGAGCCTTAATTGTCTAACTTTTTCAGGGTCATCATCTTGTTCCAGGTCCGATTCCGGTTCAAATTGATACAGTTGCACAGATACGGTTGCACAGATCCTCAGAGACTCCCGCTGCCATTCTTTCTCCAAAATATACCCTCAACTGTTGTCAAGGAGTTGTCACGTGGAGTGTGTTGTGTCAAAACGCCCCACAGAACAGAGGGGCGGGGTGAGCAAAGCTCATTATCATTTAAAGACACATGCACTTAAATGGCGTGCTGAAAACAGAGCTGTTTTTGACCAGGTAAAATTTGTGTTTTCTTACAATACTAATGAGAATTTTTAATTAAAGGACAAGTTCGGTATTTTACACTTAAAGCCCTGTTTTCAGATCGTTTCTGATGAAATACAATGGTTAAGATTGAAATTTGGACAAATGCTGCTGGCCCGAGAATTTTCGGTTTCTGTGGTAGCACCCCCCCACCTCCACAATGGTTGCATAGGTGCACTGGAATAATCCTTCCTAAAACGCATTAAACTTTCGTTTACAAAGACGTGAAACTCACCGAGTGGTCAGGGGTGTTCACTGATATGCTCACACAAAAATCGCTGCAAAAGATGCTTTCCAACAGGTTTTATCGTAGTTTTTCATCCAATACAAGTCAATGGAGTTGGACAAAAACTACGATAAAACCTGTTGGAAAGCATCTTTTGCAGTGATTTTTGTGTGAGCATATCAGTGAACACCCCTGACCACTCGGTGAGTTTCACGTCTTTGTAAACGAAAGTTTAATGCGTCCAAATTTCAATCTTAACCGTTGTATTTCATCAGAAACGATCTGAAAACAGGGCTTTAAGTGTAAAATACCGAACTTGTCCTTTAAAGTATATTACAAACTTTTTCATTTAGACCCTAAAGAATCATATTAACTTGTACAAAAATGGCATTATATGACCCCTTTAAAGGTATATATTAGTACTTAAATGTAACGACTGAGACAAGTCAGACACAAGTGTTTGTTATAGTTTAACAAATTATATTTAAAACTCACTCTGGGATCTGATTTTCCCGCTTGGAAATTCCACCCTTCTCATTGGTCAAGCAAACCCGGAGAGGCGGGCCTTTCTCAGGCTTTATTAGAGACAAATTCACAGTGACCCCCCTCTCTCTTCTCTTCTGGCCTCTACTGCTGCTTCTTCAGGTTGATGTCTGTGGGGACCCCCCACTGGGGCCAGAGGGCCCCAGCAGGCCATGACCACCGCCTGCGACCCTTTTACTCTCCCAAAGGAGTCCGACTGTATTTTCTTCAATCCAACTCAGAAGAAAACTGTAACCTTACCATCACTGAATGGGCAACAATCCACTCTTGGCCTTCTCGGTACATTCAGGGTGCTGTGCTGTCCAGCGTGGCCTCAGCAGGCCCCAGGGCAGCAGGCCTCAACTCACAACCAGCCATGTGCTCATTCAGGAGAGAGATGACTCTCTCAACCACAACAGAATCAAAGACAACCTGTGGACAACGTCTTCATTCAATGCAGAAGAAGTCCATCGCAACTCCCACCATTTGCTCTGCATGTCCTCTCTGGCCCAGGGCCTGCAGGCCACAATCTGCACTCCAGCCATGATAACAGAGTCGAACTAACCATGCAAGTTCATAATATCTTCTTCATCCAACGGAGAAGAAAACGATTGCACTTTAACATTTGACACTCACCGAACCCTCAACATCCTTTTCAACAACTTCAAGAATTGTGTCCACTGCACAGACATGCAAGTATCAATTTAATGAGGTGAGATAAGCTGATGGTTCTTTTCATAGTTAAATGGATCTTTCCCATAGTTCCATCTCCTGCTTCCAAATTCCATTCTCACTCACCCTTTTACCCGTGTATGTACAGTGGGGAGAACAAGTATTTGATACACTGCCGATTTTGCAGGTTTTCCTACTTACAAAGTATGTAGAGGTCTGTAATTTTTATCATAGGTACACTTCAACTGTGAGAGACGGAATCTAAAACAAAAATCCAAAAAATCACAATTTATGAATTTTAAATAATTAATTTGCATTATATTGCATGACATTAAAGGTAGGGTATGAGATTTGCAAAACGGCCGGTAGATTTTGAAAATACACAACTCAAATGGTCCTACCTTCTTTCCTCCAATGCTGGCCCTGACTCCACCCATGCGAAGAGTGCGAGGGGGATGGGGGTAAGGGGGTATGGTACGACCGTTTGATTGACAAACTTACTGTCCAATGATTCTAGGTGGTCTTGGAAATGATGGGCTGGAGTTTTTCGAGTCCTGCCCGTTCCACAGATGATTAAATTGCTTAATTTTCATTTCAGTGCTTCTAACTCAGTGGCTGTAAGTGGGTTAGGAATAGGATTTCAAGTGATTTTGAAAAAATGGACAAAAAAGAGAATCACATACCCCACCTTTAACTGCACCTGTTTGAACTAGTTAAAAGACACCTGTCCACACACTCAATCAAACAGACTCCAACCTCTCCACAATGGCCAAGACCAGAGAGCTGTCTAAGGACATCAGGGATAAAATTGTAGACCTGCACAAGGCTGGGATGGGCTACAAGACAATAGGCAAGCAGCTTGGTGAGAAGGCAACAACTGTTGGCGCAATTATTAGAAAATGGAAGAAGTTCAAGATGACGGTCAATCTCCTTCGGTCTGGGGCACCATGCAAGAGCTCACCTCGTGACGACTGGACGACTGAACCGTATTGAGGGGAGGATGGATGGGGCCATGTATCGCAAGATCTTCCCTCAGTAAGAGCATTGAAGATGGGTCGTGGCTGGGTCTTCCAGCATGACAACGACCCGAAACACACAGCCAGGGCAACTAAGGAGTGGCTCCATAAGAAGCATCTCAAGGTCCTGGAGTGGCCTAGCCAGTTTCCAAACCTGAACCCAATAGAAAATCTTTGGAGGGAGCTGAAAGTCCGTATTGCCCAGCGACAGCCCCAAAACCTGAAGGATCTGGAGTAGGTCTGTATGGAGAAGTGGGCCAAAATTCCTGCTGCATGCAGTGTGTGCAAACCTGGTCAGGAACTACAGGAAACGTATGATCTCAGTAATTGCAAACAAAGGTTTCTATACCAAATATTAAGTTCTGCTTTTCTGATACCAAATACTTATGTCATGCAATAAAATGCAAATTAATTACTTAAAAATCATAGATTTGTTTTAGATTCCATCACTCACAGTTGAAGAGTACCTATGATAAAAATTACAGACTTCTACATGCTTTGTAAGTGGGAAAACCTGCACAATCGGCAGTGTATCAAATACTTGTTCTCCCCACTGTATGTGTGTGTTTAGATTTAGTTATGTTTGTGATTTAGTTAATACAATTTGTGCACAATACGTATTTGGTTCTGATTCTCTGCTTGCAACAAAGATTACTTTACGATTTAGATTTTGACTACAGGCTCTTAGTACTGTACAGTAAGAAAGACGTTTCCCTTCCCCAGAAATAAAAATTTCTTAGAATGAATAAACAATTAACGCTGATTGTTCACAAGACGAACAGGTGGATTGATTGTAATATTAATTTTACTACATTAAGTTAATTATGTTAAGGGATCCAAATATTCATAATCAATAAAAACCAGTTATTATTGATTATTAATATTTCATAGAGTTAATTCGTTACATAAATTATTATATTACTTTTGAAAGTGTGTCACCCCAGTGACAGCTTTTGTACCTTTTTTTCTGAGTTTGTAGCAGCCACTGTATTACTCTGAAATGGGGGAAAAAATAAACCATAAAAATGTTTTTATAACTTGCCAATCAAATGGCACCAGCACAGACAGAACAAGACGCATGTGAAAAACATGTGAAACATTTTATTCAGTAGTTTGGTGTGTGATGAAACTATCCACTGAAAACACTCAGTCTATACGTGAACCCTCCCACGACACAGTTCGACCCTTCTAGTTTCACTCGCTGCATTTGCATATCATATAGACCTTATGCGCCAGAGAAACGAGGGCGCCGCCATCTTTAGAATATTGTCTTTGAACTTCCGGTTTTGCGATCGCTCTGTATATCTCTATGGTGCTGCTGTCCAGGAGTAATTAGCTTTTGAAGTGGATTTACTTAATGTAAAGTTAACGAAAGTTATCATGCGGGCTGTAATGTTTAAAGCAGATGTCTTAACAAATGTCAGTCGACCGGGAAGATTTTAAAATGAGCCGTTCATTCATATTATACGCAACATCGCTGTGAAAATACAGACCGGAAGTCAAAAGACAACGAGTGCCGCGCCGAAAAGGGGCGGAGCTACATAAGGTCTATAATCCTATAGTACTTCAAGCCTTTATTGAGACTTGAACTGTTCTTAATGGGTGAAATATTCTTTATTTTTATCATTTAACATACTTTTTGAAAAGTAGTTGTAACTGTGTTAAATGGTTAAGAGCATAACTGATTTTAAAATGGTTGCATATAATTATTCAGTTCTTAAATTTAGTGTATGAAAAAATAATAAAGTACAAAGTTAAAAGCGTATCTGATCTCATAGTTTTACTGACGTTCAGCTTCTGAGTCGAACTGAAACCTGCTGCGGGTTATTTCTTTCTTTTTTTCTTTTTTTGTGGTTTGATAATTTGGGTGGATGGACATTTTATATGTGAGACTAAGCATTCAGTGCGTGTGTGTTTGTGGTAGTTTGTAGATAGAGTTTCTTCCTGCCCTGCTATGAACAGCTTTAAACTTGAATCTACAGAAACATGATGAGAAACTGTTTCACACAGAGACAGGAAAACAATTGAAACACAATGATATGTAACGCTGCCATTTGAAAGTTTAGTCTGTAAAAGTTATTTATTCTTTTGTTTTAAAAAAATATATATTTTTATATCAATTGGGTAAAGAATAAAACATTCACATTCTAGAGATTGTACTGTGATGCTTAGAAATCAGGATGTGAGTTGAATGTGCATTAAGTTGTTCAAGATCATGAGACATGTTTGTCTGAGAGTGAAAGTGTGAATCACTGATGTTCTTCTGCTGTTTGTTTGCATGTTACATTTACAGACTGAAGCTGGATCATCAGACTGGATCTCTGATCATCACAAACACCAGAAACACAGACTCTTGACTCTATAAACTACAGATCATCAGAATTATAAAGAGCTTCAGTGTTTCTGTCATTAGTAAGTGTAATTTAGTCTTTCACTGCATTTTCTTTAAAGGTGACATTTTTTGCCCCTTTTCACAAGATGTAATATAAATCTACTGTGTTCCCAGACATTTCAGCTCAAAATACCCCACAGATCACGTATTATAGCTGGTCAAATTTGCCCCTTTTTGGGTGTGAGCAAAAACGCGCCATTTTCGCGTGTGTCCCTTTAAATGAGCTGCTGCTCCCCGCCTCCGTTCAGAAGAGTGCCGATCCTTTACACAAGCTTCGGATACTCCAGCAATGACAAAACACGCAAATAATCTCACTTTTCCAAAATCTCAGAGATAACCAGTTGTGAGTGCAGCTTTAAAGAGAGACTCAGGTAGAGGTTTAACTTTTAGACGCACCTGGACATTTCTCAATGGTTAGTGGATACATTTATGTAGTTGTTTTGGAGTTACAATGATTAATCTCATCGACTTGCATGTACCGTCATGTTTAACTTTTACACAAGTTGACGTCAATTTTCACGTTTTCTGGGTTGGTAGATGCACCGGTACCCTTTAGATGTACCCTTTAAGGAATGTTAAAATCCAACAATATAGTGTTGGACGCACATCGTGATGGGTCACCCATATCATCAGTATAATAGTGTTTCCTGTTGAGTTCACAGTGATGATGCTGTTCTTCAAAAACACACCAGATGGAGCCATTAATCAGTTCAATATCATATCAATATTGTTGTATAATATCAAGAAAATGCAATTACCTGCCTCCTTGTTCATTGTAGATGCCTTTTTGTTACACATATTTAGCCAATGTATTGGATATAATGCATTGCATTCAATGTTGTTATTTATTTTGTTTGTAAAAGATGGCTTATGTTGTTTTGGCATAGATGTACAGTAATTGGTTATGTATGTATATGTGACTGTGCCAAACCCATGTTGAGAGGAGCAGAAAAGTGTGATTATGTGTGTGCGCTAGAGGACTCCTAGAACTTTAAATGAACTCAGCCATCTTAGTTGAGTTTACTGGAGTTCAAGGACATGAAGAAGTGGACCGCTTGCACCTGCCTGGAGAAGGATCTGGGAAACTTTGGAGGAGTACCAACCTAATGCCTGTTGTAAACAACAGGAGTATAAAAGACTGATGAACTGACTGCCTCTGGGGATACTGATACGCCAGTGCCCCCGACGCCACGAAGCCCAGAGCTGTGGACAAGAAACCCCAAGCAGAAGATAAGAAGCCCAGAGCTTACTACACCTTTGATTCAAAACGTGATTATTGTATTTTATACTCAAACGAAGTTCTATTTGCCTTTATATTTTTGTTTATTATAAAAAGAAAGTAACCAATTAAAATAAATTTAATTAATTACAAAATCTGCCTACTGAGATTTATGATGCTGGAAGACTTTTAATGAGAACATACCACAGAGGAGTCTTCTGACCAAATTGTAAGTACCTTTTGAATGCTTACGGTTTAGGTCATATTAGACTTTCTTTACCTTACCTGAGAATAATAAATAAATAGGTAAAAGGTGTTAAAAGTAAAGTATACACCGTAAAACAATATCATACAACTAATGATTAATCCAGAAAAAATATCAAGTATCAAACATATCAAAGGACCTCAACTTTTGACCTTTACTCAAACCAACTAGCCATTCAACTGTGTGTTGAGCGTATAGGACTTGATACTGTATGCAATCCCTTAGAATAATCAGCACTTTCTTAACATCTTGAGTGGGGGGTAGTAATCACTTAATTTGGGTCATCAGGTTGGCACCCTCCTTCCTTGGTGTTTTCGTTGATAGGCCCACAACACCTCCAAGGGGCTCAAAAGCAACAACTGGTGTCCCAGGTGCGCTCCCCTCTACTTTTACCTCTCTTGGTCATTTTGTGGCCCATTTGGGATTCTTCCTATTTAGCCACAGCCAGTTTCTGCTTTGCTCATCAGTCTCTGACAGTGACCCAACAGCTTGTCGGAAAGCCTGTCCTCTGACCCCCAACCCCTTCAGTACCCTGGTTGTTGCTGTGGCAACAAGTACAGTTAAAGTACAGTTTATCTGGACTTCTTACACTTAATAATCGTAACACAGTGATTAAACCAGAGATTAAAGCAACGTTGGGTAGGTTAAACAACAAAACACTTCCACTTGCATGTATTTGACAATCGGAATATCAGATATTTCATGCCATATCTAAAAAATGTGTGAATATTTTGAATAAAAAATGGAAAATGACATAAAAGCAGATCATCATTCATTCAGCTCTGTTGTTGCTGCAGTGTGTCACGTGACAAGCAATGACCATGGAAACCATAAAGTGACACGTTCTAAATAACGGTCGCCTTGAAAAACTCACGCTGGGGGGTCAGCCAGAATATTTTAAACTTACGTGTGAAAGGGTTAAAAATAATGACATACATATTATCTTTATATTATAAATTATCTTGTTTTTTTTTCAGTTGACACCACCTACTTTGTCATGTCCCTCGTGGCCTTCTGAAAGTGTACTTGGGATATGAATAATAAAATTAGAAAAAAGTCCATACATTTTGCCCTTCCCATGAATATCTATCTGTACATTTTTGCTGGTAATGTTTCTTTTTTTTCTCTAATTAAATTCATGATTATTAATTAAAATCACATTATTTAGTTCTGTACCTCAGTAACCCCTCAACCCCGTTACACAAATCATTCTCCCCCCATAAAAATAATGGGTCTCATTCATGAAACATTCGTAAATATATGAGTAAATATGTGAGTGATTTGCGCGTAAAGAGACATTCCCGAAAATTCTTCTCCTGATTCACAAATACTTCGTAAACGTCAGATTTGATAGTGAAATGTGTGTGTGGGTTAATGAATTCCAATCAGTCATAAATGGGACGCGCGTGCACGCTCATTCTCTCAATTACCATAAATCCCGCCCATTAAAACCGACTAACAACTATATATGGGCATCATATTATGACACGAAACGAAGGATTTCAACACGTCTTCTCAAAAGCGAATGAAGAAGAGAAAATTCTCAGATGCAGAAATTTAAGTTTTATTATCAGAAGTTCATTCAAAACGCCACATTTTATTTTCAAGCGTAGTGGCGTATCAGGTCCTAAAAAAAAGGATTGTTTTTAGGTAATAATTTAGGTAAAAATGCTTGGCAGCATATTACAGATGCAGTTAATGGTGTTTCATCTGTTAATCGAACAGTCCCAGAAGTGAAAAGAAAATGGTTCGACATGAAGCTTGACTGCAACACTTGTGACTTGCGGACTTGTAAAAAAAATTAAAAATAAAAATAAAAGATAAAATTAATAAACAGCTTGAATATAAAAAAATATATATATAAAAATAAAAATAAAAGACTTGCGGACGTGTGTTCCGTTTGCAGATGCTATTACTGGCTTTCGTAATAAAAGTAAAAAGAAAAAACGTATGTATATACTATATATAATCTTTTTTCAAAATGCTGTGTAAATATGTACCCGATTAAGGTGAATTAAAATGCAGCCTTATTAATGAGCAAAACGTTCGGATGTTAAACGCACTATTTACGCGTGGCTGGGAGCAGGTGTAGATTTCTTTCGTACCAACTAACATTTGGAAAATACGAACATTTTAATGAATCCGAAAATTTACGCCAGAACCACTTTACACACGATTTACACAAAAATTCGTTCTGCTCGTGTTTCATGAATGAGACCCTATGAACGTATCCTTGTGTGACATCAATAACAGGAATTAACATCATATAAGTCTTCTGAACAACATTGTGTGCAGACAGAGGCAAGTTACCACCTTCTTTTGTAACTATAACTTATTTAGAATTGTGATATTGTGGTTGTCAAGCTCAACGACTCAACCCTGTTACATCAAATAAAGATATAAATCTATTACTTGTGAATTATCTTTATTTTAACAATATACATGATTTCTTAATATCATGCATGCCATGTGCTCTCCTGTTATTCACTTCATGTAGAGCAGTGGCCATTTTGAGCAAAAAATCACAACCCCGTCACACTCAACCCCATTACTTCTTTGCCACGAAGCGTGCCTACATGAAAACACACACACACACACACACACACACACACACACACACACACACACATAAAAAGCACACGTTATGTTTTATGTTGAGGTCCTATTCAGTCATTTTATAATGTTCTAATGTATACTATGTTATTGCTGTTTTTCCTGCAGTCGGCTCAATAAAACTCAGTTGCAATTGCAATTTATATCTGTTGTCTTTCTGTGTTACATAATGAAATACAGTGCTTATTGAAAATCTTACTGTGAATTTGAGTAAAAAAAAACAACTATTTATATGTTAAGCTGTATTTGTCTCTTCAACCCTGTTACCCTAGTCTCAAACCTGTCACACCTACACTGTAAAGAGGTTGCTGTAAATTTTACAGTAACTTACTGGCAGCTGGATGCCAGTAAGTTACTGTAAAATGTTTTACAGTATTATTACTGTATTTTCACTTACAGTATACTGTACCATTTACTGTAATTGCATTTACAGTATTATTACTGTATTTTCACTTACAGTATACTGTATCATTTACTGTACTTGCATTTACAGTATTATTACCGTATTTTCATTTACAGTATTAGTATTGTTTTTTGTTAGTTTTTTTCATTTAAATTTTCTTTTTTTAATTTATGTTTACCCCACCCCCCAAAAAATCACAATAACTCACAAACATTTGTCCTTATAATATTCTTTTTAATCGTTGAACATTTTGTTTTAGAAGTACAAATTACAAATCTTGACCTTTAGGAGCCACTAGCTGAAGAAAAAAAAAGGCAACATCTCCAAAGTCCATAGAATTAATCTCCTGGTGACCATTTATATCTGTAGCATGGCAAAAACGTACACACACTGAAAAGCAAAACAGGCCTTAAAACAATAAAATACAGTCAAAGTCAGTGTTGTGTTGTTACATTTCAGTAATTTTGCCAGTCAAAGTTGACAACCTCTCTGATGAGAAACACTGAGGGTTTCAGGCTGATGCTTTTCTTTGGACCTTTCCAGATTTCCATCTGATCTGTGCCTTTGGTGTTTGGTGCCATCAGGGTTGACTCTCAGAATGAACCTGCAAACACAAGCAGGGAAAAAATATATAATTTTTTCAGACCGGTGTTGGCAGAATTTTCCCTAACCCTCAAACTTGATGCTGCATGTACTTTGGCGTTAATAAAAGCACTACATCTGATTCTGAATCCACCTACAGTAGTGGTGGGGGAAAAATCGATTCTGTTCAGTGTCGCGATATTTTGCGCACGCAATTATATTGATACAGTAGCGCAAATTATTCCAATATAGGTTATAAGGCTGTGACGGTGGCAGTTTTTTTTATCACTGCGGTGGTAATGGACCAACTACCTGCAGTGGTTGGGGGGTTATTATGAAAATTGAAATAAAAAAATGTAGTTTATTCGAGCAAAAAAGTCTTTATTTGAGCAATTCCGTCAAAGAAGCAACACAAAGCCTGTAAAGCATTCAAATACATATCAGTAAATATTAGAAACTTACATAATAGAAAAGTTAAATCTATATAAAAAAAAAAAAACTTTCGTTTAATACTTCCACACAAAGACACGTGATTCCACATGAAGCCATACCGCTCTGTGCTTTGAGAGGGATGACACGAGGAGGAAAGAGACCATCGATCTATTTTCTGATATCTTCATGTTTTCTACTTGTTGTAAAAGGTATGAAAAGTGAATTTAATCTTCCACAAGGGCAAGACATTTAAGCTATGTTTGAAATTGCGCTGCCAAAGAGAGCGAAACTAAAAATCAAATAAACTTGACGCGCCGTACATGTCTAATAACAAGCAAAAACTGTGTTGAAATGAATCTGACGTGCAAGTAAAAATGTAGGCTATCTGTCCTACAACGTTTTTCTACTTTACCACAGTAAAGAATGTGAATGTAATAGGCCTAAATAAAAGCGAACCAAGGAAGAAACGTTTATAATCCCCTTCGAAAATCGAGACGTAAGTGAAGATTTTGGGAAAAAAACAAGGTATTAAATGCAGGGATGAGTCACAATTTTTGGATATTCGATTAGTTTATTTAATTATAGAATTATAGTATATCGAATAGGTTGTGTAATTATTCTCTAAAATAAAATCTCCATGTTTTTGGTGCTAATGCGGTGGTGACGCGTTCATATAATTACGTTCTGTAATAAGGTCCTGTGTCCTGAATGTTCAAGGACAAAGTTTTTGCACTAGCCTCCAGTAAATGTGTAGAAGATGTTCACAGATTTAATGTGACATTTGTAGTGAGTTGAGCAGTCTTATTTTTTGTAATGTCTTTGAATAATATGGGGGACATGAATCGCAATATATCGCAGAATCGAATCGCAATACTTGCTGTATCGCAATGTTAGGAAGCGCAATAATATTGAATTGTGGCCCAAATATCGCAATACTATCGAATCATCAAATTTTTGCCAATTTCCACCCCTAACCTACAGGGATGGTATTACCCCATAATACATTACATTAAAATCATTAAAGCTTCATTCTTTTTCAATATTCCTGTAGCTTAGATTTCCAGGGAATGGATCATTTAAATTAAACTTAATACAATGTAAGTTGCTTTGGATAAAAGTGACTTCCAAATGCATGCATGTAAATGTAATGTAATGTAAAAAAAAAATATATATATATATTGGTTTACCTGATTCTGCATTCGACAAAATAGACAGCTAATGCTGAAGAGTCGTCTGTTAGCAGTTGTAACTGGATGATGATTCTGCCCTTCATTGTCAGCATCCATGTTTTTGCTTTGAGAACAGACTCTCCTGAAACAGATAAAGTCACAGCAGCCTTTTAGTGTTATAGTTTACAGAAAAAAAAACTAAAATACAATAACAGAACTTATTACTAACAACAATAACATGTGGGGTGAAGATGAGGTAAGATATAATGTTGTATGGTGTTTATAGTTTTTAATCAATTAAACAACATTAAAAATATTAGTTAGCAAAACTTTGCTATATTGATAATGGTATATTGCTAACCCTTTCCTCCTCCTTCTCCTCTTCCTCCTCCAACGTCAACCCGTTCTGTGTATTAGTGGAGAGCGTCAGCAGTGATGTACAGTCCGGAGGGAATGGCCGCTGCAAATTCAAAATAAAGAACAGAAAAGAACATGTTTGCCTGCTTAACTAATGCATACTTCAGCTAATTTAGTTGATGTCATCTTACTCACCTGTAGATGTTATCACCATTACGAAGGCAATCACAAAAAAGACTCCAAAATACACCTCCGACATTTCAGACGACATAATTCAGACCACAAACTTGAAAATAAAACAAAAGATGAAATTAACAATGGTGTTGGATAAAGGGTTAGTTTACTCAAAATTGTAAATTCTGTCACCATTTACTCACCCTCAACTTGTTCATAACTTCCATTAAATTATTTAATGTGCTGTATACAAAAGAAGATATTTTAAAGAACATAAGCAACCAAACAGTTACTGGTCCCCATTGACATCCAAAGTATTTTTTCTATTATAGAAGTCCATGCGGACCAGCCACTATTTACCAACATTATTCAAAATATCTTATTTTATATCTTAATAATATCTTATTTTACATAAATGTTCAGACGAAAGAACTTCATGCAGGTTTAGAACACGTTGTGGGCGAGTAAATGATGACATACATAATTTTCTGTTTAAGGTGTACTACGTTATCCCTTTAACTAAGTTTTACTCAGTATTTACGCTGTACATCTGCCAAAAAGTTGTGAAAGAGGAGACAGAACATACCAAAGTTATTATGCTTCTCTGTTTAATAAGTTTACTTCGGCTAATTTAGGTGAAGTTGACCATAACGTTACATACCAGTTGATGTTATCACAATGAAAAGGCTCCAACACACTCCATCGTTGCAGATGGCATTATCCAGATCACAAACCTGAAAATAAATCATATAGGCCTACGTGAAAATATTGTTTAAAACCCGCACTTTAACAAGGGTTTCGTCTATCTCACTTTACCTCAGTATTTCACGTTGAGTTCGCTGTTAGCTCGGTTAACGTTACCGTCGACTCCGCCCGCCTGATGAGCTAACCCAGCTAACAAAAAGACGTCCCTAGAACGTCCCTGAACGTCCTCTGCGAACGTCCTCTGGACGTCTTCGTGTAGGGTTCTTTAAACGTTAGCAGGACGTCGCGGGGGACGTTCGCAGGACGTCGCAGGGGACCTTCGCAGGACGTTTGCAGGACCGTCGTGCGACGTCCCGAGGGACCTTAGTGGGACGTTTGGAAAACATTCGGGGACCTTTACAGAACGTTCATTAGAAGTCCTTTTAACATCCTTGTATCATTTAATTTTATTTTACTTCTGGCTAACCAAAGAAAACAGACACGTTGTAAGGAACAAAGTATTTATTTGAACAATTGTAAAGGTGTTGTGCTCTTTCCGTGTGTGTGTGTGTGTGTGTGTGTGTGTGTCTCGGTCGGTCAGCTGTGAGGTTAGTCCGTTGGCAATTCTTCCCCTGGCATCTAAAACAACAAAATTAACACATTCAGTAGTGTTATGATTTTATATGTCTATATATGAATATGTGAAAAATAACGTCGTCTCATTTCAGCAACATTTAACGTTAGTTTCGTAGTGTTAGCATAACGGTTAGCAGTGGCAACTTACACGGCGGACAACTTCAGCAAACGTTTTAAAAGGTCAAATTTTCATAATATGTAATGATGTATAGTGGTTACGATAACTAATATATACTAATCTAAAAATTAAAAATACCTTTTAGACTGTCGAAAGAGAAAACACAAGGCCGCGTCTGAGGAGGACCGTTAACTGTCACTACGCAGCTGAGCGTTGCCATGGATACACGGATACATGCTGCGTGCCATAATGAATGACGTCACTCGCTTAGGTGCATTTGATCGTCACTTGCTAGTGTGTTATGGAAGGCATATTCTGCCAAAATTATAGTGTGGGCCAGCTATATGACACTTTTTTTTTGTTATTTGAAATGCAATGTGCTATCAGTCTTAAGTGCAATAATTAGAATAATATTTTTCCTAAAATAACTTATTTTGAATAAAACCAGTCATTCGATCGCCTGACCAACATTTTTACAGGTAGCCTAAATTAGGATACTTTTATTTGTCTTACCTGTGTTATTTTCCACTTTCTTTCCAGCAATGTGCTTTTCCATTCTTCGCATTTTCCTTGGCTGCATTCATCATGTGAAGTCGATGCATTATTTTAGAGCTCCTGAGATTCAACCTTATTTTCTTCATGCGGAATAATAAATTGTAGGCTATTCAATTGAATCACTTCTCATGTTTTTGATGTTTAAATTATATTGGCTGAAAACAGACTCGTGATTTGATTACATCTTTAATTAGTGATAGAAGTTATAAGTAACATGAAAGTTATTATCTTAACATTAAAATTAAAACACTAACATTTTTAACATTAACTTAATTTTACAATTAATTCAAATAATAGTTTTACTATAGTTTATTTGCAGTTATAAAACTGTCAATCTGCAAAACAAAAAAACATGGTTTTTAGATAAAATCCATTATCACAGTTAATTTAATGGATAAACAAATCCCCATCCAATATTGGTTTATATTTTAGTTTAATTATTCGTTTGTCTGAGTTGCAAGATGTCCGGTCTAATGATAAAAATCAAAGGCATGGGCGACTGGATTGTGTTGTCATGGAAATGGCAGGTGAGGGACGAAATAGACGTTCGCAAACATGGCCCGGACAAATGTCATCAGAACTTCCATCAGCGAACGTTACAAAGCGGACCCAAATACGGACGTCCTCCGAAGGTCCGCTCGGGAACGTTACAAAGCGGACCAAATACGGACGTCCTCCGAAGGTCCGCTCGGGAACGTTACAAAGCGGACCAAATACGGACGTCCTCCGAAGGTCCGCTCGGGAACGTTACAAAGCGGACCAAATGCGGACGTCCTCCGAACGTCCGCTCGGGAACGTTGCAAAGCGGACCTAATGCGGACCTAAGGGGACGTTCGAAAAGTCCGGGGGACGTCCCCTGTTAGCTGGGAACTTGCGTTAAAGAGGCAGAGGAACACACAACCATTATTTTTTATAGTTTTAACTAAAGAATATTTCGGCTAATATAGGTGAACTTAACTTACTCACCAGTTAATATTATCACCGTGACAGCGACCCGGCCGACAGTCAGGAAAAAAGACAGTAATAAAGGCACCAAAAAAACCATTCTGACGACAGTCAGGAAAAAAAGACACTAAAACCATTCAGACGAAAACAAAACGATACATCATGTTAGTTTGCTGTTAACATAAGTAAAAACATTTGAAAATGTTTATTTTACATAAAATAGAAATTATATACTAACCTTTTTGGTGAGTTACATGATCTTTTGTCCGTGCATTAACTGCCACTTCACCCCTCAAAAAAACACTTGAAAAGAAATCCCTCTTGCCATTGGTCAGTTTTTCGCGGGCAAGTTCACTACTGTACATTGATTTACAGTAGTGAAGAATTACAGTAGTGACCCTATATTTTCCCATAATCCTTTGCTGTTTACAGTAACATACTGTATACATATTTTACAGTATCTTACTGTACATATTACAGTAAAATACTGTTCAAATTACAGAAATCCGTTACAGTGTACATTTCCCTTTCAAGAGGTCTCTTGTATTGCATGAGTAGCTTACGCTATGGGAAAACTTCTCCTCTCTCAGGGAACCGAGGTTACGTTAGTAACAGAGACGTTTTATTTAAAAAAATGTTTACGTTTATGAAAAAGTAATTTAATGTTTGTTGAACTCAGTCTAAATTGTTCAAAGCAATCATAAGAATACTCATTTTAGTTCAATTTCTGAAGTTATTAGTACCTTTTGAAAAGATACCACCTCAGTGACCCCATTTCCAGAAAAGATGGGACATTTTGTAAAATGCAGTACAAACTAAATATGTGATTTTATTAATTCTCTTGAACCTTTATTTAACTGCCAAAAAGAAAAGATTTCCAATGTTTCCACTGACCAACCTAATTGTATTTGGTAAATATAAACACATTTTGATTTTGATGGCAGCAACACACTCCAAAAAAAGTTGGGACAGAGGCAAAATGAAAGTGAAAAGATTACTGTCATGGCTAAATTGCAAAGATGTTTCTAAAAAACCGACATTGAGTTCTCAGTCCCAAAGACGAAAGTGACGATCCATACTTTCATCAGAGACAGATGCAAAAGCAAACATCTGTAATGGTACGGTGGTGCATCAGTGCATATTCGTGACGGTATCATTGACGTGGAGGAGAGGTGTTGGTATTGCACATACAGCCATCAAGATGACATTGCTCCTGGGAAGTCTATGGTTAGACGATCATTCTGCACGTGTTACAACAGAGTGGTTTCTTACACACTCTACACCTGCAGTCCAGATCTGTCTATTGCTGATAATTTATGGCCCATCATGAAAAGGAGAATCAGACAATGACGACCACAGACTGTTGAGCGGCTGTCTTATATGAGGTGAGATTGCTAGAAAGCCTAACTCTAGTGATTTTAAAATGATGTATATTTTGTCTAAATTTTAGTGACTGGAAAAACCCAAAGTACATAGATAAAATCGTCTGCCACTTCACAGTGCAGTTTTATTGAAGTTCATCTTCTGAGTCAGACTGAAACTCCTGAGGTCGGTTTTCTACAGAAATGTGGTTTTGTCTGTTGGTGGACAAACATCTTGCAGGTGAGAATGTGTTTTCAGTGCATGAGTGTTTAGTTTGTAGGTGAAGAGCTTATTCCTGTCCTGATACTGTCAGAGTTGTTTAAACTCTTTAATCTACTGGAGAAAAAACAAACAAGATGAGCAACTGTTTGACACAGAGGGAGAGAAACAGTAACACAATTATCATATTTAACTGTTCAAAAGTTTAGAATGTGTTTCTTTTTCTTTTCTTTTTTCAAATTGGTTGGTTGGAAGGAGAAAGTTGATACATTATGAGTCCAGTCATTTTTCTTACCCACAATCTTTATGTAGAATAAAAACTATTTCACAGTTTTAAGTGCTTCAATGTTTCTGTCATTAGTAAGTATAATTTAGTAATTCACAACATTTTCCTTTGAGGATGTTAAAATACAGTTGAATATTTAGTTACATCGATCTAATAAATGAAAACGTGAGCTCTGTCTCAGTATTAAAACATAACTGAGATCATCTATCACCTTCACATGCACATCAAGTGTCACAATTTTCACACTATGTCACATGACTCTTGATCTTAAAGTAACCTGTTGCATTGTGCTGTAATACTGTTTTAGCTGCTGTTATTCAAAACTCACCAGATGGCGCCACTCAATATGGAGAATGAATTTGAGATGACGTGACAGTAAATACAGTCAATAATAATTCATTGTATCCATTTATCATTACGGCTTCAGGTCTGTCTTCAGTTCCTATAGCAGGAATATATGTTGTTGTTCTGCTGACTGCTGGTGTGATTTACTATAACCCTCTGTGAAAATATGTATTTTTATTCTAATAGACTAAAGTAATTTGAGTTTGTTAGGGGTTCAAGCACGAAGTGCTGAAACCCTATTGTAATTGTACTGATTTTTAGGGGTTCAAGCACGAAGTGCTGAACACCTATTGTATTTGTACTGATTTTTATTATTATTATTATTAGGGGTTCAAGCATGAAATGCTGAAACCCTATTGTAATTGTAAGGATTCGTAAAACGCATCGTGCAGGACAAACCGTAAGGCCTAGAGACGTGAAACCTGGCCAGATGGTAGGCCTCAATTTGGGGACAACCTATCAGAGTATGACCCCAATTGGCCCATAGGTGGCGCTACAGCAACCAAAAGTACTAAATCGCTCACAACTCTTAGACCGTTTGTCCCAGGATCAAGTGTCTTATATCGTTGGAATCCTTGGCTCAAGGCGGACAAAATGGCTATCTCCGATTTGGATGTAGGCAGGGAAAATTTTCTGCTATGTCGGATTTTGTCCAAAACCTACTTTTGCGAACTAGTCCCTGGTTTTTGGCCCGATCGGAACCAAACCAGTCTAGGACAATTCTCTGGACTCTCTAGATCAATAATTATCGAAAAAAAGTTGAACTTTTGCATTTGGGTGGCTGTAACAGGGTCATTTAGAAAAGGGGCGTGGCAAAATACACTAAAAAGCCTATAAATCCCAAATGAAAACTCAGAACTTCACAAAAATTGATGAGCATATGTGTCAGAACATGGTGAGGAAGCATGCAGAGTTTCATGGAGATCGGACCATAGGTGGCGCTATAACTGGCAAAAAGCCTTCATTCTTATTAGGGGTTCAAGCATGAAATGCTGAAACCCTATTGTAATTGTAAGGATTCGTAAAACGCATCGTGCAGGACAAACCGTAAGGCCTAGAGACGTGAAACCTGGCCAGATGGTAGGCCTCAATTTGGGGACAACCTATCAGAGTATGACCCCAATTGGCCCATAGGTGGCGCTACAGCAACCAAAAGTACTAAATCGCTCACAACTCTTAGACCGTTTGTCCCAGGATCAAGTGTCTTATATCGTTGGAATCCTTGGCTCAAGGCGGACAAAATGGCTATCTCCGATTTGGATGTAGGCAGGGAAAATTTTCTGCTATGTCGGATTTTGTCCAAAACCTACTTTTGCGAACTAGTCCCTGGTTTTTGGCCCGATCGGAACCAAACCAGTCTAGGACAATTCTCTGGACTCTCTAGATCAATAATTATCGAAAAAAAGTTGAACTTTTGCATTTGGGTGGCTGTAACAGGGTCATTTAGAAAAGGGGCGTGGCAAAATACACTAAAAAGCCTATAAATCCCAAATGAAAACTCAGAACTTCACAAAAATTGATGAGCATATGTGTCAGAACATGGTGAGGAAGCATGCAGAGTTTCATGGAGATCGGACCATAGGTGGCGCTATAACTGGCAAAAAGCCTTCATTCTTATTAGGGGTTCAAGCATGAAATGCTGAAACCCTATTGTAATTGTAAGGATTCGTAAAACGCATCGTGCAGGACAAACCGTAAGGCCTAGAGACGTGAAACCTGGCCAGATGGTAGGCCTCAATTTGGGGACAACCTATCAGAGTATGACCCCAATTGGCCCATAGGTGGCGCTACAGCAACCAAAAGTACTAAATCGCTCACAACTCTTAGACCGTTTGTCCCAGGATCAAGTGTCTTATATCGTTGGAATCCTTGGCTCAAGGCGGACAAAATGGCTATCTCCGATTTGGATGTAGGCAGGGAAAATTTTCTGCTATGTCGGATTTTGTCCAAAACCTACTTTTGCGAACTAGTCCCTGGTTTTTGGCCCGATCGGAACCAAACCAGTCTAGGACAATTCTCTGGACTCTCTAGATCAATAATTATCGAAAAAAAGTTGAACTTTTGCATTTGGGTGGCTGTAACAGGGTCATTTAGAAAAGGGGCGTGGCAAAATACACTAAAAAGCCTATAAATCCCAAATGAAAACTCAGAACTTCACAAAAATTGATGAGCATATGTGTCAGAACATGGTGAGGAAGCATGCAGAGTTTCATGGAGATCGGACCATAGGTGGCGCTATAACTGGCAAAAAGCCTTCATTCTTATTAGGGGTTCAAGCATGAAATGCTGAAACCCTATTGTAATTGTAAGGATTCGTAAAACGCATCGTGCAGGACAAACCGTAAGGCCTAGAGACGTGAAACCTGGCCAGATGGTAGGCCTCAATTTGGGGACAACCTATCAGAGTATGACCCCAATTGGCCCATAGGTGGCGCTACAGCAACCAAAAGTACTAAATCGCTCACAACTCTTAGACCGTTTGTCCCAGGATCAAGTGTCTTATATCGTTGGAATCCTTGGCTCAAGGCGGACAAAATGGCTATCTCCGATTTGGATGTAGGCAGGGAAAATTTTCTGCTATGTCGGATTTTGTCCAAAACCTACTTTTGCGAACTAGTCCCTGGTTTTTGGCCCGATCGGAACCAAACCAGTCTAGGACAATTCTCTGGACTCTCTAGATCAATAATTATCGAAAAAAAGTTGAACTTTTGCATTTGGGTGGCTGTAACAGGGTCATTTAGAAAAGGGGCGTGGCAAAATACACTAAAAAGCCTATAAATCCCAAATGAAAACTCAGAACTTCACAAAAATTGATGAGCATATGTGTCAGAACATGGTGAGGAAGCATGCAGAGTTTCATGGAGATCGGACCATAGGTGGCGCTATAACTGGCAAAAAGCCTTCATTCTTATTAGGGGTTCAAGCATGAAATGCTGAAACCCTATTGTAATTGTAAGGATTCGTAAAACGCATCGTGCAGGACAAACCGTAAGGCCTAGAGACGTGAAACCTGGCCAGATGGTAGGCCTCAATTTGGGGACAACCTATCAGAGTATGACCCCAATTGGCCCATAGGTGGCGCTACAGCAACCAAAAGTACTAAATCGCTCACAACTCTTAGACCGTTTGTCCCAGGATCAAGTGTCTTATATCGTTGGAATCCTTGGCTCAAGGCGGACAAAATGGCTATCTCCGATTTGCTCGCCCTTCAGGCGCCAATTTTGAGTAAATTGCATTTTTTTGAAAAACCTATTTTTGCGAACTTCTCCTAGGTTTTTGGCCCGATCGGAACCAAACCACTGCAAGAATATTCTCTGGAGTCTGACAATCAATAATCATCCAAACAATTCAAAATTTCAATTAACGGTCGATAAGGGGAACCAAAATATTTGATGGCAGCAGGGCCACTTTTACTAAAACGGTTATAAATTGTGAACGGAAAGAGATTTTTTTGCTAAATTTGGGATACATCTTCCTGAGCTCAGTCTGAGATCACTTGAAAAAAATCGCAACAATTGGCCACTTGGTGGCACTATAAAACGGTTATAACTTGTGAACGGAAAGAGATATTTTCGCAAAACTTGGGACACATGTTCATGAGCTCATTCTGAGGTCACGTGAAAAAAATCACGACAATTGGCCACTTGGTGGCGCTATAAAATGGTTATAACTTGTGAGCAGAAAGAGATATTTTCGCTAAACTTGGGACACATGTTCATAAGCTCAATCTGAGTTGACATGAAAAAAATCGTGACAATTGGCCACTTGGTGGCGCTATAACAGTGAAAAAAATCATGAAAATAGCTATAAGCGCACCCAACCGTTAGTCTACTGAAAATTGGCACGCAGTAGCCGCGTTTCCACTGTCGGGCCAGGTCCGGGCTAGGGCTAACAGCGAGCCGAGCCGGGCCAGTGGCCTCGGGCCTCAAGCACCGGGCTTGCGTTTCCACTGCCGGGCCATTAGCCCTGCAGCGCTGCCCTAAACCCCGCCCTTAACACGCCTTCCTGGATCAAACGTCAAACGTCATACAAGTGATACATCCCTGCTCCACTTCTGAGTCAAATAAAGCACTTTGGGATGACGATTCTAGCACAAAAAACATAAACACGCATATGAGCCACTTATGCAATATTTTATTTGTTTTCTTAGGAAGTTAGAAAACTTAGAATTTATGAAGATAGCATGTATTAACTCACCGTCCGCGGCTGCCATAGTGTCCCGACTTGTCCCTCCACTAACAGAGGGACGGTGACCCAGCACACCGTCCATCAAGTCGAACCATGGAAAGTTCCTTCTCTGGGCACCGCTTTGTCCATTGTGCGTTTTAATCGCCTTGTACTGCGCCCGCAACTTTTTTTTTTTTTTTTTTACTTGAAGCGTTGTTCGCTGAATGCTTAGCTTAGCAAGTTCAGCAACGATGTATTTTATAACGTCCTCGTATCTGCACACGCCGTCAAATTGACGTTGTACCCTTTCTTCTGCCCAAATGCTCAGAAGAGCTTTGATATCTTCGACAGACCAGTACAGGCGATTCTCCATTTCGAGCAGCGTTTATTTTTCGCGATATAAAAAAGTGAAATGTGCATCTTACCGCAGACCATAACTTTCCCTAACACCGATAAACTCCGCCTTTTACCTTGACCACGCCTCTAGCCCAAGGTATTCGATGGGCCAGAAATCCTGGCCGTTGGCCCCGAGTAAGCCCCGATCAAGCCCCGGAAGTGACAGTGGAAACGCGACTGGCCCTAGCACGCACTAGCACGGCCCGGCCCTGGCCCGACAGTGGAAACGCGGCTAGTGTCTTTGTCCAGGGTGCCATGATAGTCTATGAGAACATTGGTGTATCTAAAAAAACTCACTATACGTCATTGGCACAATGCCTTGAAGGAGCCTTAAAAGTTTCAAGCCCATGTTTTTTTCACAGGAGTGACCTCCAAGAATCCTTGCAGAGTCCAACAATACCAAACATGCCAGGTTTCGCCTTATGGTTTTTGTAAGTGTCATTTAGAGCTTTAAAAACTGTGGTTATCTTCAAAGCCGTTAGTCCGATCGAGACGACAACAACAAAAAAACTAAGGAAATTTGAAAACATAGATAAATAGCTAAACAATAACGCCAAAATGTAAAAATTATGATAGGAACTGACAAATTTTTTTATTAAATCCAATCAATTTCACCCATGGATCATTTTGATGCTCTCACATGTTTGAAACGAACAATGATGGATTGTGATGAAATTTGTTTTGAATTGGGACTGGCGAATCCCCGTCCATACTGTCAATGACCGTTCGCAAAGACCCGCCCACTTTAGTTACTGTTGCTATGTCTGACAAGCGATGCAGTGAAAAATACATTGCGGATCAGAGAAAAGACTGCGCGCTGACAGACAAGTACTT
The DNA here is from genome assembly GCF_965113295.1 of Leuciscus leuciscus. Lineage (NCBI taxonomy): Eukaryota > Metazoa > Chordata > Actinopteri > Cypriniformes > Leuciscidae > Leuciscus > Leuciscus leuciscus. The sequence goes on from NC_138739.1 coordinate 14,046,673, forward strand.
TTGATATGAAACAAAGTCTCACCTTTCAAATGTAGTCATTTTTTAGAGACATTTAAACAATAAATACCGTTTTGTGACTCTTTAATGTGTCTGACAGATCGCTGTAGACTCGAGGCTCAGTTAAAGCTGCTCGTGAACCGATCATCAATTGGTGAGCATATGTGACATAACATCATTAACAAGCATGCCAAATTTTATGGAGATCGGACCAAAGGTGGTGTTATAACTGTTAAAAAACTTTAAAACCATACATTTCCTATGGTACATTGCCTGTATTGGCTCTAAATGGTGTTTTCCATCTATTATGTCAGTGGTTACATGCTTGCTAAATAAAACTTAATCACTTTTGATGCTTTTGTGCTTAAAGGCCTTAACTGCTTGAACCCCGATAAATGCTGCTTGCAGCTTTAATTATTATTAGGGGTTCAAGCACGAAGTGCTGAAACCCTATTGTTATTGTTAATTTTCCCATGATGCAACATTCAGACATAAAACTGATCGGGCAGACCAAACCGTAAGTCGTAGAGACTTGAAACTTTGGGGGCTGATAGTACTCACACCGCCTACAGCGTCACCAAGGCCCGCCCCGATCGGCCTGACGGGGGCGCTACAGCGGTCAAAAGTACGAAACGGCTCATAACTCATCAACCGTGAGGCGTAGGCTCAAGTGTCTTATATCGTTGGATTCCTTGGCTCGAGGCGGACCAGGTGCATGCCTCGGATTTGCTCGTCACCCTGGGAAAATTTTCGGGTATTTGGGGTTTTTCACAAAACCTACTTTCGCGAACTAGTCCTAGGTTTTTGGCCCGACCGGAACCAAACCAGTGCAGCAAGATTCTCTGGAGTCCGAATGTCAATAATTATCAAAAAAAAGTGAAAATTTGGGCTCACGGTCCCTAAGGGCCGCCAAAACGTCTGAAGTGGGAGGAGCCCATTTTGCTTAATTGGCTATAACTCGTGAACGAAACGAGATTTTTGCACCAAACTCAGCACACGTATGTACGAGCTCATTCTGTGGTCGCGTGAAAAAGGACGTGGCGACTGGCCACTTGGTGGCGCTATAACTGTTAAAAGGGTGTCAAAATGATGCATTTCTATGGCAAATCCCATGAAATGGCTGAAAGCGGCCATCTTGCTGTCTGATTTGCATACAACCTCACAAAATCGGGCATGCGCATGCGTCACGTGATCCTAAAGAAGCTTGGAAACTTTCACGGACGTCGGGCCATTGGTGGGGCGCTTTAACTGTCATAAAGGTGAGAAGGCCTCTGTATTATCCTATGCAAAATGACATTTAAATGACTGAAAAATGGGGGAAAAAAGAGCAGAACTTCACCAAATTAGCTGAGCACATGCGCCATATTATTCTAAAGAAGCGTGCAAACTTTTATGGAGATCGGGCCATCAGTGGAGGTGTCACAGTTTAAAAGGTAAAAAAATAATTCACCACATTTCCATGATAAATGAGCTAAAAGGGCAAAAAACATACTTTTTCCTCTCCGAGGCACATGTTAAAAGGCTTGATAAAGTTTTTGGAACGCAGCAGCGCAAGCGGCAAGTGCCTAGACCCTATAGTTTTTTTTTTAGAGGCCTTTTTGTGGCCCTTTTTTAGCCACTTATTAGGGGTTCAAGCACGAAGTGCTGAAACCCTATTGTTATTGTTAATTTTCCCATGATGCAACATTCAGACATAAAACTGATCGGGCAGACCAAACCGTAAGTCGTAGAGACTTGAAACTTTGGGGGCTGATAGTACTCACACCGCCTACAGCGTCACCAAGGCCCGCCCCGATCGGCCTGACGGGGGCGCTACAGCGGTCAAAAGTACGAAACGGCTCATAACTCATCAACCGTGAGGCGTAGGCTCAAGTGTCTTATATCGTTGGATTCCTTGGCTCGAGGCGGACCAGGTGCATGCCTCGGATTTGCTCGTCACCCTGGGAAAATTTTCGGGTATTTGGGGTTTTTCACAAAACCTACTTTCGCGAACTAGTCCTAGGTTTTTGGCCCGACCGGAACCAAACCAGTGCAGCAAGATTCTCTGGAGTCCGAATGTCAATAATTATCAAAAAAAAGTGAAAATTTGGGCTCACGGTCCCTAAGGGCCGCCAAAACGTCTGAAGTGGGAGGAGCCCATTTTGCTTAATTGGCTATAACTCGTGAACGGAACGAGATTTTTGCACCAAACTCAGCACACGTATGTACGAGCTCATTCTGTGGTCGCGTGAAAAAGGACGTGGCGACTGGCCACTTGGTGGCGCTATTACTGTTAAAAGGGTGTCAAAATGATGCATTTCTATGGCAAATCCCATGAAATGGCTGAAAGCGGCCATCTTGCTGTCTGATTTGCATACAACCTCACAAAATCGGGCATGCGCATGCGTCACGTGATCCTAAAGAAGCTTGGAAACTTTCACGGACGTCGGGCCATTGGTGGGGCGCTTTAACTGTCATAAAGGTGAGAAGGCCTCTGTATTATCCTATGCAAAATGACATTTAAATGACTGAAAAATGGGGGAAAAAAGAGCAGAACTTCACCAAATTAGCTGAGCACATGCGCCATATTATTCTAAAGAAGCGTGCAAACTTTTATGGAGATCGGGCCATCAGTGGAGGTGTCACAGTTTAAAAGGTAAAAAAATAATTCACCACATTTCCATGATAAATGAGCTAAAAGGGCAAAAAACATACTTTTTCCTCTCCGAGGCACATGTTAAAAGGCTTGATAAAGTTTTTGGAACGCAGCAGCGCAAGCGGCAAGTGCCTAGACCCTATAGTTTTTTTTTTAGAGGCCTTTTTGTGGCCCTTTTTTAGCCACTTATTAGGGGTTCAAGCACGAAGTGCTGAAACCCTATTGTTATTGTTAATTTTCCCATGATGCAACATTCAGACATAAAACTGATCGGGCAGACCAAACCGTAAGTCGTAGAGACTTGAAACTTTGGGGGCTGATAGTACTCACACCGCCTACAGCGTCACCAAGGCCCGCCCCGATCGGCCTGACGGGGGCGCTACAGCGGTCAAAAGTACGAAACGGCTCATAACTCATCAACCGTGAGGCGTAGGCTCAAGTGTCTTATATCGTTGGATTCCTTGGCTCGAGGCGGACCAGGTGCATGCCTCGGATTTGCTCGTCACCCTGGGAAAATTTTCGGGTATTTGGGGTTTTTCACAAAACCTACTTTCGCGAACTAGTCCTAGGTTTTTGGCCCGACCGGAACCAAACCAGTGCAGCAAGATTCTCTGGAGTCCGAATGTCAATAATTATCAAAAAAAAGTGAAAATTTGGGCTCACGGTCCCTAAGGGCCGCCAAAACGTCTGAAGTGGGAGGAGCCCATTTTGCTTAATTGGCTATAACTCGTGAACGGAACGAGATTTTTGCACCAAACTCAGCACACGTATGTACGAGCTCATTCTGTGGTCGCGTGAAAAAGGACGTGGCGACTGGCCACTTGGTGGCGCTATAACTGTTAAAAGGGTGTCAAAATGATGCATTTCTATGGCAAATCCCATGAAATGGCTGAAAGCGGCCATCTTGCTGTCTGATTTGCATACAACCTCACAAAATCGGGCATGCGCATGCGTCACGTGATCCTAAAGAAGCTTGGAAACTTTCACGGACGTCGGGCCATTGGTGGGGCGCTTTAACTGTCATAAAGGTGAGAAGGCCTCTGTATTATCCTATGCAAAATGACATTTAAATGACTGAAAAATGGGGGAAAAAAGAGCAGAACTTCACCAAATTAGCTGAGCACATGCGCCATATTATTCTAAAGAAGCGTGCAAACTTTTATGGAGATCGGGCCATCAGTGGAGGTGTCACAGTTTAAAAGGTAAAAAAATAATTCACCACATTTCCATGATAAATGAGCTAAAAGGGCAAAAAACATACTTTTTCCTCTCCGAGGCACATGTTAAAAGGCTTGATAAAGTTTTTGGAACGCAGCAGCGCAAGCGGCAAGTGCCTAGACCCTATAGTTTTTTTTTTAGAGGCCTTTTTGTGGCCCTTTTTTAGCCACTTATTAGGGGTTCAAGCACGAAGTGCTGAAACCCTATTGTTATTGTTAATTTTCCCATGATGCAACATTCAGACATAAAACTGATCGGGCAGACCAAACCGTAAGTCGTAGAGACTTGAAACTTTGGGGGCTGATAGTACTCACACCGCCTACAGCGTCACCAAGGCCCGCCCCGATCGGCCTGACGGGGGCGCTACAGCGGTCAAAAGTACGAAACGGCTCATAACTCATCAACCGTGAGGCGTAGGCTCAAGTGTCTTATATCGTTGGATTCCTTGGCTCGAGGCGGACCAGGTGCATGCCTCGGATTTGCTCGTCACCCTGGGAAAATTTTCGGGTATTTGGGGTTTTTCACAAAACCTACTTTCGCGAACTAGTCCTAGGTTTTTGGCCCGACCGGAACCAAACCAGTGCAGCAAGATTCTCTGGAGTCCGAATGTCAATAATTATCAAAAAAAAGTGAAAATTTGGGCTCACGGTCCCTAAGGGCCGCCAAAACGTCTGAAGTGGGAGGAGCCCATTTTGCTTAATTGGCTATAACTCGTGAACGGAACGAGATTTTTGCACCAAACTCAGCACACGTATGTACGAGCTCATTCTGTGGTCGCGTGAAAAAGGACGTGGCGACTGGCCACTTGGTGGCGCTATAACTGTTAAAAGGGTGTCAAAATGATGCATTTCTATGGCAAATCCCATGAAATGGCTGAAAGCGGCCATCTTGCTGTCTGATTTGCATACAACCTCACAAAATCGGGCATGCGCATGCGTCACGTGATCCTAAAGAAGCTTGGAAACTTTCACGGACGTCGGGCCATTGGTGGGGCGCTTTAACTGTCATAAAGGTGAGAAGGCCTCTGTATTATCCTATGCAAAATGACATTTAAATGACTGAAAAATGGGGGAAAAAAGAGCAGAACTTCACCAAATTAGCTGAGCACATGCGCCATATTATTCTAAAGAAGCGTGCAAACTTTTATGGAGATCGGGCCATCAGTGGAGGTGTCACAGTTTAAAAGGTAAAAAAATAATTCACCACATTTCCATGATAAATGAGCTAAAAGGGCAAAAAACATACTTTTTCCTCTCCGAGGCACATGTTAAAAGGCTTGATAAAGTTTTTGGAACGCAGCAGCGCAAGCGGCAAGTGCCTAGACCCTATAGTTTTTTTTTTAGAGGCCTTTTTGTGGCCCTTTTTTAGCCACTTATTAGGGGTTCAAGCACGAAGTGCTGAAACCCTATTGTTATTGTTAATTTTCCCATGATGCAACATTCAGACATAAAACTGATCGGGCAGACCAAACCGTAAGTCGTAGAGACTTGAAACTTTGGGGGCTGATAGTACTCACACCGCCTACAGCGTCACCAAGGCCCGCCCCGATCGGCCTGACGGGGGCGCTACAGCGGTCAAAAGTACGAAACGGCTCATAACTCATCAACCGTGAGGCGTAGGCTCAAGTGTCTTATATCGTTGGATTCCTTGGCTCGAGGCGGACCAGGTGCATGCCTCGGATTTGCTCGTCACCCTGGGAAAATTTTCGGGTATTTGGGGTTTTTCACAAAACCTACTTTCGCGAACTAGTCCTAGGTTTTTGGCCCGACCGGAACCAAACCAGTGCAGCAAGATTCTCTGGAGTCCGAATGTCAATAATTATCAAAAAAAAGTGAAAATTTGGGCTCACGGTCCCTAAGGGCCGCCAAAACGTCTGAAGTGGGAGGAGCCCATTTTGCTTAATTGGCTATAACTCGTGAACGGAACGAGATTTTTGCACCAAACTCAGCACACGTATGTACGAGCTCATTCTGTGGTCGCGTGAAAAAGGACGTGGCGACTGGCCACTTGGTGGCGCTATAACTGTTAAAAGGGTGTCAAAATGATGCATTTCTATGGCAAATCCCATGAAATGGCTGAAAGCGGCCATCTTGCTGTCTGATTTGCATACAACCTCACAAAATCGGGCATGCGCATGCGTCACGTGATCCTAAAGAAGCTTGGAAACTTTCACGGACGTCGGGCCATTGGTGGGGCGCTTTAACTGTCATAAAGGTGAGAAGGCCTCTGTATTATCCTATGCAAAATGACATTTAAATGACTGAAAAATGGGGGAAAAAAGAGCAGAACTTCACCAAATTAGCTGAGCACATGCGCCATATTATTCTAAAGAAGCGTGCAAACTTTTATGGAGATCGGGCCATCAGTGGAGGTGTCACAGTTTAAAAGGTAAAAAAATAATTCACCACATTTCCATGATAAATGAGCTAAAAGGGCAAAAAACATACTTTTTCCTCTCCGAGGCACATGTTAAAAGGCTTGATAAAGTTTTTGGAACGCAGCAGCGCAAGCGGCAAGTGCCTAGACCCTATAGTTTTTTTTTTAGAGGCCTTTTTGTGGCCCTTTTTTAGCCACTTATTAGGGGTTCAAGCACGAAGTGCTGAAACCCTATTGTTATTGTTAATTTTCCCATGATGCAACATTCAGACATAAAACTGATCGGGCAGACCAAACCGTAAGTCGTAGAGACTTGAAACTTTGGGGGCTGATAGTACTCACACCGCCTACAGCGTCACCAAGGCCCGCCCCGATCGGCCTGACGGGGGCGCTACAGCGGTCAAAAGTACGAAACGGCTCATAACTCATCAACCGTGAGGCGTAGGCTCAAGTGTCTTATATCGTTGGATTCCTTGGCTCGAGGCGGACCAGGTGCATGCCTCGGATTTGCTCGTCACCCTGGGAAAATTTTCGGGTATTTGGGGTTTTTCACAAAACCTACTTTCGCGAACTAGTCCTAGGTTTTTGGCCCGACCGGAACCAAACCAGTGCAGCAAGATTCTCTGGAGTCCGAATGTCAATAATTATCAAAAAAAAGTGAAAATTTGGGCTCACGGTCCCTAAGGGCCGCCAAAACGTCTGAAGTGGGAGGAGCCCATTTTGCTTAATTGGCTATAACTCGTGAACGGAACGAGATTTTTGCACCAAACTCAGCACACGTATGTACGAGCTCATTCTGTGGTCGCGTGAAAAAGGACGTGGCGACTGGCCACTTGGTGGCGCTATTACTGTTAAAAGGGTGTCAAAATGATGCATTTCTATGGCAAATCCCATGAAATGGCTGAAAGCGGCCATCTTGCTGTCTGATTTGCATACAACCTCACAAAATCGGGCATGCGCATGCGTCACGTGATCCTAAAGAAGCTTGGAAACTTTCACGGACGTCGGGCCATTGGTGGGGCGCTTTAACTGTCATAAAGGTGAGAAGGCCTCTGTATTATCCTATGCAAAATGACATTTAAATGACTGAAAAATGGGGGAAAAAAGAGCAGAACTTCACCAAATTAGCTGAGCACATGCGCCATATTATTCTAAAGAAGCGTGCAAACTTTTATGGAGATCGGGCCATCAGTGGAGGTGTCACAGTTTAAAAGGTAAAAAAATAATTCACCACATTTCCATGATAAATGAGCTAAAAGGGCAAAAAACATACTTTTTCCTCTCCGAGGCACATGTTAAAAGGCTTGATAAAGTTTTTGGAACGCAGCAGCGCAAGCGGCAAGTGCCTAGACCCTATAGTTTTTTTTTTAGAGGCCTTTTTGTGGCCCTTTTTTAGCCACTTATTAGGGGTTCAAGCACGAAGTGCTGAAACCCTATTGTTATTGTTAATTTTCCCATGATGCAACATTCAGACATAAAACTGATCGGGCAGACCAAACCGTAAGTCGTAGAGACTTGAAACTTTGGGGGCTGATAGTACTCACACCGCCTACAGCGTCACCAAGGCCCGCCCCGATCGGCCTGACGGGGGCGCTACAGCGGTCAAAAGTACGAAACGGCTCATAACTCATCAACCGTGAGGCGTAGGCTCAAGTGTCTTATATCGTTGGATTCCTTGGCTCGAGGCGGACCAGGTGCATGCCTCGGATTTGCTCGTCACCCTGGGAAAATTTTCGGGTATTTGGGGTTTTTCACAAAACCTACTTTCGCGAACTAGTCCTAGGTTTTTGGCCCGACCGGAACCAAACCAGTGCAGCAAGATTCTCTGGAGTCCGAATGTCAATAATTATCAAAAAAAAGTGAAAATTTGGGCTCACGGTCCCTAAGGGCCGCCAAAACGTCTGAAGTGGGAGGAGCCCATTTTGCTTAATTGGCTATAACTCGTGAACGGAACGAGATTTTTGCACCAAACTCAGCACACGTATGTACGAGCTCATTCTGTGGTCGCGTGAAAAAGGACGTGGCGACTGGCCACTTGGTGGCGCTATAACTGTTAAAAGGGTGTCAAAATGATGCATTTCTATGGCAAATCCCATGAAATGGCTGAAAGCGGCCATCTTGCTGTCTGATTTGCATACAACCTCACAAAATCGGGCATGCGCATGCGTCACGTGATCCTAAAGAAGCTTGGAAACTTTCACGGACGTCGGGCCATTGGTGGGGCGCTTTAACTGTCATAAAGGTGAGAAGGCCTCTGTATTATCCTATGCAAAATGACATTTAAATGACTGAAAAATGGGGGAAAAAAGAGCAGAACTTCACCAAATTAGCTGAGCACATGCGCCATATTATTCTAAAGAAGCGTGCAAACTTTTATGGAGATCGGGCCATCAGTGGAGGTGTCACAGTTTAAAAGGTAAAAAAATAATTCACCACATTTCCATGATAAATGAGCTAAAAGGGCAAAAAACATACTTTTTCCTCTCCGAGGCACATGTTAAAAGGCTTGATAAAGTTTTTGGAACGCAGCAGCGCAAGCGGCAAGTGCCTAGACCCTATAGTTTTTTTTTTAGAGGCCTTTTTGTGGCCCTTTTTTAGCCACTTATTAGGGGTTCAAGCACGAAGTGCTGAAACCCTATTGTTATTGTTAATTTTCCCATGATGCAACATTCAGACATAAAACTGATCGGGCAGACCAAACCGTAAGTCGTAGAGACTTGAAACTTTGGGGGCTGATAGTACTCACACCGCCTACAGCGTCACCAAGGCCCGCCCCGATCGGCCTGACGGGGGCGCTACAGCGGTCAAAAGTACGAAACGGCTCATAACTCATCAACCGTGAGGCGTAGGCTCAAGTGTCTTATATCGTTGGATTCCTTGGCTCGAGGCGGACCAGGTGCATGCCTCGGATTTGCTCGTCACCCTGGGAAAATTTTCGGGTATTTGGGGTTTTTCACAAAACCTACTTTCGCGAACTAGTCCTAGGTTTTTGGCCCGACCGGAACCAAACCAGTGCAGCAAGATTCTCTGGAGTCCGAATGTCAATAATTATCAAAAAAAAGTGAAAATTTGGGCTCACGGTCCCTAAGGGCCGCCAAAACGTCTGAAGTGGGAGGAGCCCATTTTGCTTAATTGGCTATAACTCGTGAACGGAACGAGATTTTTGCACCAAACTCAGCACACGTATGTACGAGCTCATTCTGTGGTCGCGTGAAAAAGGACGTGGCGACTGGCCACTTGGTGGCGCTATAACTGTTAAAAGGGTGTCAAAATGATGCATTTCTATGGCAAATCCCATGAAATGGCTGAAAGCGGCCATCTTGCTGTCTGATTTGCATACAACCTCACAAAATCGGGCATGCGCATGCGTCACGTGATCCTAAAGAAGCTTGGAAACTTTCACGGACGTCGGGCCATTGGTGGGGCGCTTTAACTGTCATAAAGGTGAGAAGGCCTCTGTATTATCCTATGCAAAATGACATTTAAATGACTGAAAAATGGGGGAAAAAAGAGCAGAACTTCACCAAATTAGCTGAGCACATGCGCCATATTATTCTAAAGAAGCGTGCAAACTTTTATGGAGATCGGGCCATCAGTGGAGGTGTCACAGTTTAAAAGGTAAAAAAATAATTCACCACATTTCCATGATAAATGAGCTAAAAGGGCAAAAAACATACTTTTTCCTCTCCGAGGCACATGTTAAAAGGCTTGATAAAGTTTTTGGAACGCAGCAGCGCAAGCGGCAAGTGCCTAGACCCTATAGTTTTTTTTTTAGAGGCCTTTTTGTGGCCCTTTTTTAGCCACTTATTAGGGGTTCAAGCACGAAGTGCTGAAACCCTATTGTTATTGTTAATTTTCCCATGATGCAACATTCAGACATAAAACTGATCGGGCAGACCAAACCGTAAGTCGTAGAGACTTGAAACTTTGGGGGCTGATAGTACTCACACCGCCTACAGCGTCACCAAGGCCCGCCCCGATCGGCCTGACGGGGGCGCTACAGCGGTCAAAAGTACGAAACGGCTCATAACTCATCAACCGTGAGGCGTAGGCTCAAGTGTCTTATATCGTTGGATTCCTTGGCTCGAGGCGGACCAGGTGCATGCCTCGGATTTGCTCGTCACCCTGGGAAAATTTTCGGGTATTTGGGGTTTTTCACAAAACCTACTTTCGCGAACTAGTCCTAGGTTTTTGGCCCGACCGGAACCAAACCAGTGCAGCAAGATTCTCTGGAGTCCGAATGTCAATAATTATCAAAAAAAAGTGAAAATTTGGGCTCACGGTCCCTAAGGGCCGCCAAAACGTCTGAAGTGGGAGGAGCCCATTTTGCTTAATTGGCTATAACTCGTGAACGGAACGAGATTTTTGCACCAAACTCAGCACACGTATGTACGAGCTCATTCTGTGGTCGCGTGAAAAAGGACGTGGCGACTGGCCACTTGGTGGCGCTATAACTGTTAAAAGGGTGTCAAAATGATGCATTTCTATGGCAAATCCCATGAAATGGCTGAAAGCGGCCATCTTGCTGTCTGATTTGCATACAACCTCACAAAATCGGGCATGCGCATGCGTCACGTGATCCTAAAGAAGCTTGGAAACTTTCACGGACGTCGGGCCATTGGTGGGGCGCTTTAACTGTCATAAAGGTGAGAAGGCCTCTGTATTATCCTATGCAAAATGACATTTAAATGACTGAAAAATGGGGGAAAAAAGAGCAGAACTTCACCAAATTAGCTGAGCACATGCGCCATATTATTCTAAAGAAGCGTGCAAACTTTTATGGAGATCGGGCCATCAGTGGAGGTGTCACAGTTTAAAAGGTAAAAAAATAATTCACCACATTTCCATGATAAATGAGCTAAAAGGGCAAAAAACATACTTTTTCCTCTCCGAGGCACATGTTAAAAGGCTTGATAAAGTTTTTGGAACGCAGCAGCGCAAGCGGCAAGTGCCTAGACCCTATAGTTTTTTTTTTAGAGGCCTTTTTGTGGCCCTTTTTTAGCCACTTATTAGGGGTTCAAGCACGAAGTGCTGAAACCCTATTGTTATTGTTAATTTTCCCATGATGCAACATTCAGACATAAAACTGATCGGGCAGACCAAACCGTAAGTCGTAGAGACTTGAAACTTTGGGGGCTGATAGTACTCACACCGCCTACAGCGTCACCAAGGCCCGCCCCGATCGGCCTGACGGGGGCGCTACAGCGGTCAAAAGTACGAAACGGCTCATAACTCATCAACCGTGAGGCGTAGGCTCAAGTGTCTTATATCGTTGGATTCCTTGGCTCGAGGCGGACCAGGTGCATGCCTCGGATTTGCTCGTCACCCTGGGAAAATTTTCGGGTATTTGGGGTTTTTCACAAAACCTACTTTCGCGAACTAGTCCTAGGTTTTTGGCCCGACCGGAACCAAACCAGTGCAGCAAGATTCTCTGGAGTCCGAATGTCAATAATTATCAAAAAAAAGTGAAAATTTGGGCTCACGGTCCCTAAGGGCCGCCAAAACGTCTGAAGTGGGAGGAGCCCATTTTGCTTAATTGGCTATAACTCGTGAACGGAACGAGATTTTTGCACCAAACTCAGCACACGTATGTACGAGCTCATTCTGTGGTCGCGTGAAAAAGGACGTGGCGACTGGCCACTTGGTGGCGCTATAACTGTTAAAAGGGTGTCAAAATGATGCATTTCTATGGCAAATCCCATGAAATGGCTGAAAGCGGCCATCTTGCTGTCTGATTTGCATACAACCTCACAAAATCGGGCATGCGCATGCGTCACGTGATCCTAAAGAAGCTTGGAAACTTTCACGGACGTCGGGCCATTGGTGGGGCGCTTTAACTGTCATAAAGGTGAGAAGGCCTCTGTATTATCCTATGCAAAATGACATTTAAATGACTGAAAAATGGGGGAAAAAAGAGCAGAACTTCACCAAATTAGCTGAGCACATGCGCCATATTATTCTAAAGAAGCGTGCAAACTTTTATGGAGATCGGGCCATCAGTGGAGGTGTCACAGTTTAAAAGGTAAAAAAATAATTCACCACATTTCCATGATAAATGAGCTAAAAGGGCAAAAAACATACTTTTTCCTCTCCGAGGCACATGTTAAAAGGCTTGATAAAGTTTTTGGAACGCAGCAGCGCAAGCGGCAAGTGCCTAGACCCTATAGTTTTTTTTTTAGAGGCCTTTTTGTGGCCCTTTTTTAGCCACTTATTAGGGGTTCAAGCACGAAGTGCTGAAACCCTATTGTTATTGTTAATTTTCCCATGATGCAACATTCAGACATAAAACTGATCGGGCAGACCAAACCGTAAGTCGTAGAGACTTGAAACTTTGGGGGCTGATAGTACTCACACCGCCTACAGCGTCACCAAGGCCCGCCCCGATCGGCCTGACGGGGGCGCTACAGCGGTCAAAAGTACGAAACGGCTCATAACTCATCAACCGTGAGGCGTAGGCTCAAGTGTCTTATATCGTTGGATTCCTTGGCTCGAGGCGGACCAGGTGCATGCCTCGGATTTGCTCGTCACCCTGGGAAAATTTTCGGGTATTTGGGGTTTTTCACAAAACCTACTTTCGCGAACTAGTCCTAGGTTTTTGGCCCGACCGGAACCAAACCAGTGCAGCAAGATTCTCTGGAGTCCGAATGTCAATAATTATCAAAAAAAAGTGAAAATTTGGGCTCACGGTCCCTAAGGGCCGCCAAAACGTCTGAAGTGGGAGGAGCCCATTTTGCTTAATTGGCTATAACTCGTGAACGGAACGAGATTTTTGCACCAAACTCAGCACACGTATGTACGAGCTCATTCTGTGGTCGCGTGAAAAAGGACGTGGCGACTGGCCACTTGGTGGCGCTATAACTGTTAAAAGGGTGTCAAAATGATGCATTTCTATGGCAAATCCCATGAAATGGCTGAAAGCGGCCATCTTGCTGTCTGATTTGCATACAACCTCACAAAATCGGGCATGCGCATGCGTCACGTGATCCTAAAGAAGCTTGGAAACTTTCACGGACGTCGGGCCATTGGTGGGGCGCTTTAACTGTCATAAAGGTGAGAAGGCCTCTGTATTATCCTATGCAAAATGACATTTAAATGACTGAAAAATGGGGGAAAAAAGAGCAGAACTTCACCAAATTAGCTGAGCACATGCGCCATATTATTCTAAAGAAGCGTGCAAACTTTTATGGAGATCGGGCCATCAGTGGAGGTGTCACAGTTTAAAAGGTAAAAAAATAATTCACCACATTTCCATGATAAATGAGCTAAAAGGGCAAAAAACATACTTTTTCCTCTCCGAGGCACATGTTAAAAGGCTTGATAAAGTTTTTGGAACGCAGCAGCGCAAGCGGCAAGTGCCTAGACCCTATAGTTTTTTTTTTAGAGGCCTTTTTGTGGCCCTTTTTTAGCCACTTATTAGGGGTTCAAGCACGAAGTGCTGAAACCCTATTGTTATTGTTAATTTTCCCATGATGCAACATTCAGACATAAAACTGATCGGGCAGACCAAACCGTAAGTCGTAGAGACTTGAAACTTTGGGGGCTGATAGTACTCACACCGCCTACAGCGTCACCAAGGCCCGCCCCGATCGGCCTGACGGGGGCGCTACAGCGGTCAAAAGTACGAAACGGCTCATAACTCATCAACCGTGAGGCGTAGGCTCAAGTGTCTTATATCGTTGGATTCCTTGGCTCGAGGCGGACCAGGTGCATGCCTCGGATTTGCTCGCCCTTCAGGCGCCAATTTCGAGTAAATTGCATTTTTTTGAAAAACCTATTTTTGCGAACAACTTCTAGGTTTTTGGTCCGATCAGAACCAAACCACTGCAAGAATATTCTCTGGAGTCTGACAATCAATAATCATCCAAAAAATTCAAAATTTCAATTAACAATCGATAAGGGGAACCAAAATATTTGATGGCACCAGGGCCACTTTTACTAAAACGGTTATAAATTGTGAACGGAAAGAGATTTTTTTGCTAAACTTGGGATACGTCTTCCTGAGCTCAGTCTGAGATCACTTGAAAAAAAATCGCAACCATTGGCCACTAGGTGGCACTATAAAACGGTTATAACTTGTGAACGGAAAGAGATATTTTCGCAAAACTTGGGACACATGTTCATGAGCTCATTCTGAGGTCACGTGAAAAAAATCATGACAATTGGCCACTTGGTGGCGCTATAAAATGGTTATAACTTGTGAGCGGAAAGAGATATTTTCGCTAAACTTGGGACACATGTTCATAAGCTCAATCTGAGTTGACATGAAAAAAATCGTGACAATTGGCCACTTGGTGGTGCTATAACAGTGAAAAAAATCATGAAAATAGCTATAAGCGCACCCAACCGTTAGTCTACTGAAAATTGGCACGCAGTGTCTTTGTCCAGGGTGCCATGATAGTCTATGAGAACATTGGTGTATCTCAAAACTCAGTATACGTCATTGGCACAATGCCTTAAAGGAGCCTTAGAAGTTTCAAGCCAGTGTTTTTTCACAGGAGTGACCTCCTAAGACTCCTGAATCCTTGCCGATTCCAACAATACCAAACATGCCAGGTTTCGCCTTATGGTTTTTGTAAGTGTCATTTAGAGCTTTAAAAAATTGTGGTTATCTTCAAAGCCGTTAGTCCGATCGAGACAACAACAAAAAAACTAAGGAAATTTGAAAACATAGGTAAATAGCTAAACAATAATGCCAAAATGTCAAAATTATGATAGGAACAAAAAAAAAACGAAAAAAAAAATCCAATCATTATCACCCATGGATCATTTTTATGCTCTCATAAATAGAAGTGTCTAAACTTCAAAAAAAAAAAATTATATTTACAACAAATTTGACAGACATTCCAAAACTCTGGAATAGTCTTCCTGATACTGTTCGTTGCTCAGACTCGTTCTCCCAGTTTAAAACTAGATTAAAGTCGCATCTCTTTGGCCAGGCATTCATATAATCCCACAGTTCAAACTACAATCCGGCCTCTAGCTCATAAATGCCAGAGGAGAACTGGCCCCCGACTGAGCCTGGGTTCTCCCAAGGTTTTTTTCTCCATTAGGTCACCTGATGGAGTTTTAGGACACCATTAGGTCACTTGATGGAGTTTTTCGGTTCCTTGCCACTGTTGCCTTTGGCTTGCTCAGTTGGGGATATTTTGGGGATGTTTGATTTGGTTTTATCAATCAGTGAATTCCTCTTGAAACAAGCTTTGTTGTATTGTTTTGATTTGATGCTGTGAAGCTGCTTTGATGCAATCTGTATTGTGAGAAGCGCTATACAAATAAACTTGACTTGACTTGACTTGACATGTATGGGCACCTTTCAAGGACACCTAATAAAAGTGGTGGAGATCAGGCAAGACGTGGTGGTGCTATAACTGTCAAAAAAAACGTTCCTAAGTAAATTGCCTGTATTGGCTGTAAATGGTATTTTCCATCAATGATATAAGTTTATTAGTTTATTTGGATCCCCATTAGCCACTACCTAGGCAGTGTCTACTCTTCCTGGGGTCCCAACAAGTAAATAATACAAAACTACATTTAATCAACAACAATAAAAAGTCAAGTCAATGAAACACACTAACCCAAAATTCATTCCAAATATCGAAATCAGCAATTTACTATATATTGTGCCATTAAATGTTCCTTTAAATATTTTTTTAAAACTAATTTTTCTTGTAAAAATGTTCCTTTAAATATTTTTTTTTAAACTAATTTTTCTTGTAAAAATGGGTGATATCAATGGTAGGCTAAATGATTCCATATTTTCATGGAATCATTCTTTTCCGTTCTTTTCCAGTGGTTTACGAAACAGGAAATAAAAAAAACATCCCTTTTATTCATGCCTGGTGTAAAAATTATGACTAGTACTATTATACAAAAGTTGAGAGTACAGGACATTAGGAACTTTAGACACAGAGATATTTCTTATAAAATAAAGCAGAGAGACAATCCTTGAGAGACCAGTGCATTCTTAGTATATTAGCTCTTCTATAACAGTTTAAATTGAGTCGTGTCGATCTGTTCTGGACAAATTATATTTTTCAATCAGTTCTTTTTTTTTTCCTTTACTTGATGCACTCGATTACACCACTGGGCAATAACACACGATTCATCCAATCACTGATTGTGCTGCTGTGACTGACACCCCTGAGAGCCAACAGAAGCGGCATATTCATAAGGCCCGCCCACAGGTCGCGCAGGCGCTGCCACTGTCAGCATAAACAGAGAATCAGATGAGAACAGATCAAATGAGACACGGAGCATTTCTCCAGAAACTCCTTGCACTAAATGATTATCATAATCTACCGAGAACTGTGATTGTGTGCACTTGTAAACTTTGGATGCTTCAGCCTGGAGTGTTGTCGTCAGAGAGAGGTGAAGTGGAAATCGGAGTAAAGATTTAGTGGATCCCAGAGCGGTAATCTTTATTGAATAGTCTTTTTTTAATTGAATATGTGATGCAATCTCGTTTTGGTGAGTGACATTTTTTTTATCATATGTTATCTTATGAAAGATATGTCAATTTCAGAAATGATTTGATATGAGCTGAGTGTAGGCCGCACAGCGCGAGCTAAACTAATTAGCCGTAGGCTAAAGCTATCACGTATAACAATGATCTTTTGTGTCATGAGTTGAGACAATGGGTCTTATTCATAAAACACGAGCAGAACGAATTTTTGTGTAAATCGTGTGTAAAGTGGTTCTGACGTAAATTTTCGGATTCATTAAAATGTTCGTATTTTCCAAACGTTAGTTGATACGAAAGAAATCTACACCTGCTCCAGCCACGCGTAAATAGTGCGCTTAACATCCGAACGTTTTGCTCATTAATAAGGCTGCATTTTAATTCACCTTAATCGGGTACATATTTACACAGCATTTTGAAAAAATATTAGGTAACACTTTACAATACGGGAGCACTAATCTGCATAATTCATATTTAACTAATGCACAGATAATCATGTGTTAATGTATGACTCATGAAGAACTAAACCATTAATTAATGATTACTGCATCAGCAACTAATAAAGATTCTAAATGATTAATAGATTAAGTAATATATGAATTGTTATTAATTAAATGTGTCAATGTATTAATTAATTAATAACTTATTTTATTAACTAAAAGTGTAAATGAATGCGTTAATTACCACAGTTGGTCAAAGCAATGTACTTCAACTTCCAGTTGTCTGCTTTAATTAATCATTAACTAATGATTTGCAAATGCATCATTATGTTATGACTTTACTTGTTGAGGCACATGACTATTAACTAATTGATAAGTAATATGCCATTTATGGGTTTTGACAGTTTGCACATGCAGTGAATGTAATGTCGGTGAACGTGTTTGAAGGATGGGTGAGTTTGGCTGCACGCAAATATCAGCACACCAGAATCTGAACTCCTGAAGCTGTTACACTGTGTTTAAACTGGACGAGACCAGCTGTCTACACTGGACATGACAGACCATCGCAAGTCCATTTGTCCTTCATAACAGAACTAGCACAAGAGCTCAGAGTACGTCAGTAATAGAGTGTGGCATCGGTTTACTGACTGGGTTTTGTCGTGTAGTGTCGCGCCGCATCCAGTGTAGTATCACTGACTATAATGGACGTTCTATTGTCTTTGTCCAGTCTAGACACAGTGTTATGAACTAGCAGCGCTCAACCGCATGTTCTCAGTGTATGTTAACCTGACATAGTCCTGTGCCATGAACAACAAAGTTCATCGGACTCAGCGAAATCTTGGTTGTACATGGTTGGAAATTGAAATCCATGGCTTAGTGTGGATGTCAAAACCAAAATGGCATATTACTTAACAATTAGTTAATAGTCATGTGCCTCAACAAGTAAAGTCATAACATAATGATGCATTTGCAAATCATTAGTTAATGATTAATTAAAGCAGACAACTGGAAGTTGAAGTACATTGCCTTGACCAATTGTGGTAATTAACGCATTGATTTAGACTTTTAGTTAATAAAATAAGTTATTAATGAATTAATACACTATGACACATTTAATTAATAACAATTCATATATTACTTTATATTAATCATTTAGAATCTTCATGATGCAGTAATCATTAATTAATGGTTTAGTTCTTCATGAGTCATACATTAACACATGATTATCTGTGCATTAGTTAAGCATGAATTAATGGTTATTAGTGCACCCGTATTGTAAAGTGTTACCAAATATTATATATAGTAATTACATACGGTTTTTCTTTTTACTTTTATTACGACAGCCAGTAATTACGAGAGCCATCTGCAAACGGAACAAAAGTCCGCAAGTTTTTTTATTTTATTTTTTATTCAAGCTGTTTATTCTTTTACAAGTCCGCAAGTCACAAATAATGCAGTCAAGCTTCATGTCAAACCATTTTCTTTTCACTTCTGGGACTGTTCAATTAACAGATGAAACTCCATTAACTGCATCTATGCTGCCAAGCTTCCTTTTTTTTAGGCCTGATACGCCACTATGTACGCTTGAAAACAAAATGTGGCGTTTTGAATGAACTTCTGATAATAAACTTTAGGGATGTCCCGATACCACTTTTTGCAGAACGAGTCCGATACCGATACTGTAATTTTTGGTACTCGCCGATACCGATACCGTAACCGATACCTGAATTTTCACTGCATTTGTAATTTTTAAATGTATTAGTAAATAAACCAAAAGATTATAAATCATATTAGTTGGCTTAATTTGTTCATCAAATATATATATTTCTTTCAGTTATTTTCATGCTTAATTAAGCCTGCTAAAATGCATTGTATGAGCTTCTGTAAGCCTACTGTCACTGTTCATTCTATTGCTCTATCATATTTCATCTTTCATTTAATAGCACAGCACATATTTAGAGCTGCTTCAGCAGGGCTCAGTGCTGAGGACTGGGTCAGCGGTTCAAATGTTTGTCAAAACCAGTGAAATATCAATTATTTAATCCAATTTTGATACTACAACAAAAACTAGCAGCCTAATTAATGTGAATTTAAAACAAGTAAGCAGTCAGTAACAAAATAAAAACAAACAATCGAATTACAAATAGGACAAATATATACAATATAGAACAAAGAAAGGCTACAAATGAAATAAACAGTGTTTTTAGAGTTTTTCGGGTATCTAACAGTACAGAAATTTGAATAAAGTAATCAAATGTGAAAAAAGCATATTCATTACTGTATGAATTATATATAGATGGATATTTTCTAAAGTTGAAAAGGGTAGCCTATTTAGTCAAGAGCAGTGAGTATTTATTTCTCCTTTGTTTGATTAGCATTAAAACACAGAAGCAGGTTTATCAAACTGCTGCCCCTTTAAGACCGAACGCACAGACCGCACTTGAACATGCTACGTTCATTTGAGATATAACCGACTTTGTTTACTATAGGATACTCACCAAGACGGGCGTTATTACATTGTGTGTGAATTCGTCCGTACAAGCGCAAGACGTGAAAGACAATTTAATTCAGTATTCGCGCTGAGACGCTGGTTTGTGGGGCGCGCGCTTCGGATGTTTGCGTTCATGAAACTTCTTAACCTGCACACGTCCTGTAATAACGTAGGGAACCACTCGTTATACTTCAGTCAGGTAACAGTTCATGTTTTACTTTACTTAGGCTACATATACGATTTAGTTTTCATCCAAATAACATGTGCTGAGTGAACGATCAGCAATCAAGAGCATTCAACAGAAGTGCGCTCGCTCTCTCTCTGTCTCTCTCTCTCGTCAGTTAACGTTAATAATAAGCTAAAGCTACATGCCTCGTTTAATTTCGTTGCCATTGACATCCGACTGAACAAACTTTCCACTGATGTCTCGTCTGTTTAAACTAAGGCATGTGCTCGACCAGCTCGCGCGTCTATGCCTCAGTTCACCTCGACAAAGCACTCGCGGCGGCCAGTTTCGTTTCGCAAAATGGACGTGGTATCAGTGCGTGGTATCGGCGAATTTTTATGAGTACGAGTACGAGTATTTGAGGACAGTATCGGCCCGATCCCCGATGCCAGTATCGGTATCGGGCTATCCCTAATAAACTTCAATTTCTGCATCTGAGAAATTTCTCTTCTTCATTCGTTTTTGAGAAGACAAGTTGAAATCCTTCGTTTGGTGTCATAATATGATGCCCATATAGCCTATAGTTTTCAGTCGGTTTTAATGGGCGGGATTTATGGTAATTTAGAGAATGAGCGTGCACACGCGTCCCATTTACAACTGATTGGAATTCATTAACACACACACACACACATTTCACTATCACATCTGACGTTTACGAAGTATTTCTGAATCAGGAGAAGAATTTTCGGGAATGTCGCCTTTACCACTTTAAATCACTCACATATTTACTCGTATATTTACGAATGTTTCATGAATGAGACCCATTGAGTGATTAATGAGTGTCTGTGTTAAGTAACTGTCGAAAAGTTCGATTAATGTGTCATTTGAACTGCGCATGTATATGATTTGTTACTGAAATGTTGAATCAGAAATGAATTATTGTACGTTTGCCTTGTGTTTTCCAAGGCTGCGTTTTCTTGTTCTCTGTTTTTTTTCCTATGTGAACGTGATCGTAGTGTATCCTGTTTTGTGCCATAAATAATCCTGTGGAGGTGAATCGCCTGCCTATTGAATACAATTAAATATGCACAAATTGCTAGCTGACCAGTGCCCATGGACCGGTTTCCACTTTGAACCATAATTTGAAACCATCAACTGGTAGGATAATTACAATTTTCTTTTGTTTTTCGGACTCACAGGACTTTTAATTTGTGAAATAAATATATATTTTTTTACATCTGAAATGGAGAGACTTGAACTGATCGAGAGAAGTCTGAACAACTCTTTAAACTGAATCATTTGATTCACGAACTCTGGTCAGCTACGTCGTTATTAATGTTGTTGAACATACTATTTTACTATACAAAGATAAGGTGGTTAATTGGAAGGAATGATGAATCACATTGTCTTTTGAGTCAGATCCGATATCGGATTACTAGTATTTCTTTCGTCAACAAAAATTATAACTAAATATTGTCGTCAACGAACCACGTGACGAAAACGAGACGC
This sequence comes from Leuciscus leuciscus, assembly GCF_965113295.1. Classification (NCBI taxonomy): domain Eukaryota; kingdom Metazoa; phylum Chordata; class Actinopteri; order Cypriniformes; family Leuciscidae; genus Leuciscus; species Leuciscus leuciscus. The sequence goes on from NC_138739.1 coordinate 14,067,964, forward strand.
AACGTAAATGCTGGTCATGTGACAATAACTATAATTAAAGTATAATGCAATATTGTTGACGAATAAAAACGAGACTAAATGTGGTTTACAAAATAAAAACTATGTTAAAATGTCTCTTCATTTTCGTTGACCAAAACGAGATGAAATGTTATGACGCTATTTCGTCTTGTTTAGTCACATTATTATTATTATTATTATTATTATTATTTTGCAGTATTTCTGTTTCCCGTGTCTCACTTAAGGGGCTGCATCAGGGCGCACTGCGCAGACGACGTCACTTCCTCAAGCCCCACTAGCGGCATTATTTAGAAGATGCAGCTGCGGTGAGTTAACGCAAACGACAACAAACAAAGTTAAGTCTGACGCCCGTTTCACACATAGGGCCCGATTTTAACGATCTGAAACGCAAGTATCAAGTGCGAAACGCAAGTAACTTTGTGGCCGGGTCTTGGGCGCTGTTGCTATTATACCGGCGGGATAAATGACTCTTGCGCTCAACGCAAATCTAAAATGGGTTGGTCTGAAGTAGCTTCATTATTCATAGGTGTGGTTTGGGCGTAACGTGAAATAAACCAATCAGAGCGTCATCTCACATTCCCTTTAAGAGCAGACGCGCTTATTCTATAGCGGATTCCTATTATAACAGTGGATTTGCCAGACGCGCGCCAGCAGCGGTTCACAGCCGAGGAGACCGACGTTCTCGTCAGGGCCGTAAAACACAGAGAAGTGACATTGGGGATGGAGAAACACACCCAAATTAACTTCGGTTAAACAGGCGTATGATAATTTGGGTAAATGTGTAAACTAGAAGTATGCTTTTATAATTATCTATCTATCTATCTATCTATCTATCTATCTATCTATCTATCTATCTATCGTAATGTATGATTTGCAAAAATGAAAACGGCTGCTTCTGTGTGAGAGAATCAAAGTGTATGTGCGTTGTGCACACGCTACATTGATTATGGCCAAGCATGCGCCCTTAAAATAGCATAAGAATAACATGTGCAACGCGCCACTGACTTTAAACTAGATTTTTTCAGTTAGTGGCGGAATTGTTTTCTAAACGTGCAAAATAACATGAGGGAACGTTTGCGCCGGAACACGCCTCCTCTTTGCGCTGAACCGCCCCCGGGAGCGCAAGTGTATTTCTTAGTTAACCGACGTGCGTCTGTGGAGGGAAAAGTCCGCTGTACGCGGGTGCAAAATAGGAATGATACATGCGTCGGTGTACAAAGTCAATTGCGCTGGGTGCAAGATAGGGCCCATACTCCGTGTGCAGTGCATATGCGGTGCAGGAGCAGCACTCGCTATAGTGCTTTCACATATGCTGCGTTTGCAGTGCGTAACTGATCCACGGCTGAACCACAAACACATACTCACTATTTTTATTTCAAATCCAGAAGTTATCAAATACTTTTATTTAAAAAAAGTTTTGTCAGCATTACGATTCTCTTTGTACACACATACTCTTTAATGGTTGTAATTCACATTTAAGCACAATTTAAACAATGTATTCAATGCACTACTTCTATCTAGATTTATTAGCAAGTGGTAAAATATTTAGCCATATAGTTATATTAAAATGACAAATATTTTAAATTAAAACTTAAAATTGACAAAAAACAACCGACTCTCATGCCTTTTCTTTTGCATTTAAATTAATACAGTAAATCTTGGATGTCAGAAAGAACTTGTTTTTCAACCTCCACGAATGAGACGAGTGTTACTTTTCTGTTCACTATTTTCGCTATTTTTCCATAGTGATACACTATTGACTGGGTTAAATAGAATTGCATTTCTAAAAAGAGACTAAAATACAATTTTCATTGACTAAAACTAGACTAAGGGTGCTTTCACACTTGGTTCAATTGCCTGTTCCTAACCCGAGTTCGATTGCTCCCGCCCCCGCCCCCCCCCCCCCCCCGCCCCCGATGGACTTGTGTTCACATATTATTTGTATCCGAACCGCAGTATGCTTGTGTCATCAAGTTGCAGCTGGTGCGTAATCGTGTTGCTTGGATGAAAAGAAAAGGCGTCAAATGAAATTTGAATGAATGAAAATGAAAGAAAAGGCGTCAAAATGGATAGAATTGCTCGCTTCACATTTGTTCTTTTTTTTTTAACCTTTGGTTTTGTTTTCAAAGAAAAGATCCAGAAAGAGAAACACATTTGTGTTTGTCTGCCGCAAAAGTACTAAAATCGTTCCAAAGACAGCGGGCTGTCCGCCGAAGACAATTTTTGCGGAGGCAGCCAGAAATCATCTCTCTGCTTGCAGTGCGTCAATCCCGCTTTTCATCAAGTTAAGTGTATACATGACGAGAATAATTCCTGTTAGTGATCCAGAGCGCGATCCATTTAGACGCCGACAAACTTTATTGCTGCGGATAAAACAATAAACCTCCGCAGAAGCATTCCAGAGGTACTCCGCGAGGAACAAAACATGTTCCAAACATAAAACAGGCTATAACCACCTAACCGTTAGTCCGATTGACTTGAAAATTAGTATGCAGTGTCTTGGTCCAAGGTGCCATGTATGTCTATGAGGACGTTGGCGCATCTCGAAAAACATGGCCGCCATCGACCAATGAAATTTGAGCACCTATTAGACAAGGTTAACGGAGGCCAATCGGAACGAAACTCGATGGGCATGTTCGACTCATGGCCCTAGAGGTCTGTAAGAGTTTTGAAAGAAATCGGCCACTAGTTGGCGCTAATGAGTTTTATGGCTCTGTAATCACGTGGTGTAAAACTTAACAACTTTTGATGCTTTTGTGCTTAAAGTCCTTAAAGGCCTTAACAGCTTGAACCCCGATAAATGCTGCTTGCAGCTTTAATTATTAGGGGTTCAAGCACGAAGTGCTGAAACCCTATTGTAATTGTACTGATTTTTATTATTAGGGGTTCAAGCACGAAGTGCTGAAACCCTATTGTAATTGTCCTGATTTTTATTATTATTTTTCTTCTGCCGTAAAACGCATCGTGCAGCCCAAACCGTAAGAGCTGGAACTTTGAAACTTTGCCATATGGTAGTACAAAAATCGAGGAGAGGTTATCAAATTATGACCTCGAATGGCCCATAGGTGGCGCTATAGCGACCAAAAGCGCGAAACTGCTCATAACTCCTAGACCGTAATTCGTAGACTCAAGTGTCTTATATCATTGGAAAGCTGGATGCCTGACGAACAAAACGTATATCTCCGATTTCATTTCCGCCATGATAGATTTTCCGCCATTTTGAATTTTGTCAAAAACCTACTTTTGCGAACTAGTCCCTGGTTTTTTTGCCCGATCGGAACCAAACCAGTGCAGAAATGTTCTCTGGAGTCTGAATATCAATAATTATCGAAAAAAAGTTGAAATTTCCATTCACGGTCGCTAAGGGGCGCCCAAATGTATGTTGTGGGAGGAGCCTATTTTACTAAAACGGCTATAACTCCAGAAGTAAATGAGGTATCTTCACCAAACTCGGTACAAATGTGTAAGAGGTCAATTTGAGGTCACAGTAAAAAAACCGCGGCGAATGGCCACATGGTGGCGCTATAACATGAAAAAAACTTAAAACGGCCCATAACCACCTGACCGTTAGTCCGATTGACTTGAAAATTGGTATGCAGTGTCTTGGTCCAAGGTGCCATGTATGTCTATGAGGACATTGGCGTATCTCAAAAAACATGGCCGCCATCGGCCAATGAAATTTGAGCACCTATTAGACAAGGTTTCCGGAGGCTGATCGGAACAAAACTCGGTAGGCATGTTCGACTCATGGCCCTAGAGGTCTGTAAGAATTTTGAAAGAAATCGGCCACTAGTTGGCGCTAACGAGTTTAATGGCTCTGTAATCACGTGGTGTTACACTTATTGTCACAAAATGCATACCATTTGATAGATCTCCTCTTGTTGAACAACTTTGCCTCAAGAACCATTGCTGTCAATCAAACCGTTCATTAAATATTCGTAATTATGTTAAAAACCTACTTTTGCGAACTAGTCCTAGGTTTTTCGCCCGATCGGAACCAAAACAGTCTAGGACAATTCTATGGACTCTCTAGGTCAATAATTATCAAAAAAAAGTTGCACTTTTGCATTTTTCGCATGGCTAACAGGGTCATTTAGAAAATGGGCGTGGTAAAATGCACTCAAAAGCCTATAAATCCTAAACGAAAACTCAGAACTTCACGAAAATTGATGAGCATATGTGTCATAACCTGCTTAAGAAGTATGGAAAATTTTATGGAGAGCGGACCATAGTTGGCGCTATAACTGTTAAAACGCTTTAAAACCATATATTTCCTATGGTAAATTGCCTGTATTTGCTGTAAATGGTGTCTTCTATCATATAATGTTCATATCATAATGTTCAAAACCAGTGCAGCACAATTCTCTGAACTCTCTAGATCAATAATTATCAGAAAAAAAGTTTAACTTCTTCAAAAGGTGATTTTATATGAATATAATGACATATTAAGCCAATAAGTGGTATTTTACTGCCCCCTGCTGTCATTTCATCATACTACTCCCTAATATTGTTATAAAATTCATATTTAGACTTTATAAAATCATTATTTTAACATTTACAATCACATTTTGTCAAAACTCATCTATTGAGTATTACTATTGACAATTGTGTTACACTGAGATATGGAAATGGACGAAAGTAAATGAATGAAATGAAACGAAAGTATAACGGCATTTAAGCCACGCCCTCAAATACAAATTCATTCATAACTCGAAAACGGAAAGTTGTTGCGCGCTCAAATTTTGATGGTGAGGACCTCTCGGGGCTCTTGATCGAAACGTGTCGTCGCGGGCCTCGGGAGCGCGCCCCCCCGCGCATCGCAAGCCCGCGGACCCCCGACTTTGAACGACCGCAACTCCCGACCCAAACCACCCCGAACCTTGTGTGAGAGCTCGTTGGAAAGGGCGCGTCCTTGGCTAGCTTCGATTCAAATGTGGTGTTATTTGCCCTGGGCATTCCAGAGATAATAGGCCGAACAGATATGCCTTATAACAGTCATAACTCCCAGCCCCAATCGCCCAAAAACACCTTGATGGTCTCATTCAACAGGGCTCCTCAAGCACTATCTATGCTCTGAATTTCAGAATTTTTCGCCTTTTGGTTCCTGAGATATAAGTAAAAAAACAAATTCCCATTCATTCATTCAAACACTTCAACTGTAAAAAAAGCTATAATACCACTGTTGTCCACTAGAGGGAGCAGCAGGATTACGCATGATCTTTTAATTCGCTTTCAGTATTGGGAAATAAACAAATGCTTTAAGAAGCAATCTTTTTTATACAATGTTTTTTGTTTTATTATGATATTTGTATATATTTTATTTTTTTATTATGATTATGAACGGTTTGATTGACATTAGTGATTCTTGAGGCAAAGTTGTTCAAGATGAGGAGATGAAGATATTTTCACAATATCACATCATAAAAACATTGAAAACATATTTGTCTTGTGTGTGTGTGTGTGTGTGTGTGTGTGTGTGTGTGTGTGTGTGTGTGTGTGTGTGTGTGTGTGTGTGTGTGTGTGTGTGTGTGTGTGTGTGTGTGTGTGTGTGTGTGTGTGGATGTGTTTGTGTTTGTTTGTGTGTGTGTCTGTGTGTGTGTGTAAGCATGCTTAATGGAAAGAACATGGAGAAACTGCTTTGTTTTACTGGTGGATAAAAAAGTCTTTCAAATGAAAGTGAGTCAATTAGTGGTCTTCTACTGCCCTCTGCAGGACATTCTACTTAATAAAATATTTTCATCTGTGCTTTTGCATTAGTTTTTGGACTATATAAAATTACTTGCATGAAAATCACCTATTATAACACAGATTATTAATTATATAAAAAACTTTAACTTTACCCATTGGGTAGCCATAACAGGATCATTTAGAAAATGTGTATGGCAAAAAACACTCAAAAGCCAGTAAATCCTAAACAAAAACTCAGACAACTCACTAAACTGCCTTATGTGCTTAAAGACCCTAAATGCTTGAACCCCGCTAAATGCTGCTTGCAGCTTTAATTATTATTATTATTATTATTCTTCCGCCGTAAAACGCATTGTGCAGCCCAAACCGTAAGTGCTAGAGACTTGAAACTTGGCCAGATGGTAGTACAAAAATCGAGGAGAGGTTATCAAATTATGACGCTGATTGGCCCATAGGTGGCGCTATAGCAACCAAAAGCGCGAAACTGGTCATAACTCCTAGACGATAAGTCATAGACTCAAGTGTCTTATATCATTGGAAAGCTGGACGCCTGACGAACAAAACGTATATCTCCGATTTTATTTCCGTCATGATAGATTTTCCGCCATTTTGAATTTTGTCAAAAACCTACTTTTGCAAACTAGTCCCTGGTTTTTCGTCCGATCGGAACCAAACCAGAGCAGAATTGTTCTCTGGAGTCTGAAGATCAATAATTATCGAAAAAAAGTCGAAATTCCGATTCCTGGTCGCTAGGGGGTGATAAATTAAGGTTGTGGGAGGAGCCTATTTTACTAAAATGGCTATAACTCGAGAAGTAAATGAGATATCTTCACCAAACTTGGCACACATGTTAAAGAGGTCAATCTGAGGTCACAGTAAAAAAAATTGCGTCGATTGGCCACATGGTGGCGCTATAAACAAAAAAAAACATATAGACACCTGACCGTTTTTCCGAATGACTTGAAATTTGGTATGCAGTGTCTTGGCCCAAGGGGCCACCTTTGTCTAAAAGGATATTGGCGTATCTCGAAAAACATGGCCGCCATTGGCCAATGAGGTTTGAGCACCGTTAACGAAGTCCGATCGGAGCGAAACTCGGTGGGCATGTTCGGCTCAAGCCCCTAGAGGTCTGTAAGAATTTTGAAAGAAATCGGCCACTAGTTGGCGCTAACGAGTTTTATGGCTCTGTAATCACGTGGTGTTACACTGATCATCACAAAATGCATATCATCTTATAGATCTGCTCATGCTGAACAACTTTGCCTCAAGAACCATTGCTGTCAATCAAACACTTAATTAAATATTCATGAATATGTTAAAAACCTACTTTTGCGAACTAGTCCCTGGTTTTTCGCCCGATCGGAACCAGACCAGTCTAGGACAATTCTCTGGACTCTCTAGAACAATAATTATTGAAAAAAAGTTGAACTTTTGCATTTGGGTGGCTGTAATAGGGTAATTTATAAAAAGGGGCGTGGCAAAATACACTAATTTGCCTATAAATCATAAATGAAAACTCAGAACTTCACAAAAATTGGTGAGCATATGTGACATAACATCATTAACAAGCATGCCAAATTTTATGGAGATCGGACCAAAGGTGGCGCTATAACTGTTAAAAAGCTTTAAAACCATATATTTCCCATGGTAAACTGCCTGTATTGGCTGTAAATGGTCTTTTCCGTCTATTATGTCAGTTGTTAAATGCTTGCTAAATAAAACTTAATGTCTTTTGATGCTTGTGTGCTTAAAGGCCTTAAAGGCCTTAACTGCTTGAACCCCGATAAATGCTGCTTGCAGCTTTAATTAGGGGTTCAAGCACGAAGTGCTGAAACCCTATTGTAATTGTACTGATTTTTATTATTAGGGGTTCAAGCACTTCAGTGCTGAACACCTATTGTTATTGTTAATTTTCCCATGATGCAACATTCAGACATAAAACTGATCGGGCAGACCAAACCGTAAGTCGTGGAGACTTGAAACTTTGGGGGCTGATAGTACTCACACCGCCTACAGCGTCACCAAGGCCCGCCCCGATCGGCCTGACGGGGGCGCTACAGCGGTCAAAAGTACGAAACGGCTCATAACTCTTAGACCGTTTGTCCCAGGATCAAGTGTCTTATATCGTTGGATTCCTTGGCTCGAGGCGGACCAGATGCATGCCTCGGATTTGCTCGTCACCCTGGGAAGATTTTCGGGTATTTGGGGTTTTTCCAAAAACCTACTTTCGCGAACTAGTCCTAGGTTTTTGGCCCGACCGGAACCAAACCAGTGCGGCAAGATTCTCTGGAGTCTGAATGTCAATAATTATCAAAAAAAAGTGAAAATTTGGGTTCACGGTCCCTAAGGGCCGCCAAAACGTTCGAAGTGGGAGGAGCCCATTTTGCTTAATTGGCTATAACTCGTGAACGGAACGAGATTTTTGCACCAAACTCAGCACACGTGTGTACGAGCTCATTCTGTGGTCGCGTGAAAAAGGACGCAGCGACTGGCCTCTTGGTGGCGCTATAACTGTTAAAAGGGTGTCAAAATGATGCATTTCTATGGCAAATCCCATGAAATGGCTGAAAGCGGCCATCTTGCTGTCTGATTTGCATACAACCTCACAAAATCGGGCATGCGCATGCGTCACGTGATCCTAAAGAAGCTTGAAAACTCTCATGGACGTCGGGCCATTGGTGGCGCTTTAACTGTCATAAAGGTGAGAAGGCCTCTGTGTTATCCTATGCAAAATGGCATTTAAATGACTGAAAAATGGGGGGAAAAAAGAGCAGAACTTCACCAAATTAGCTGAGCACATGCGCCATATTATTCTAAAGAAGCGTGTACACTTTTATGGAGATCGGGCCATCAGTGGAGGTGTCACAGTTTAAAAGGTAAAAAAAAAAATTCACCACATTTCCATGATAAATGAGCTAAAAGGCCAAAAAATTTACTTTTTCCTCTCCGAGGCACATGTTAAAAGGCTTGATAAAGTTTTTGGAACGCAGCAGCGCAAGCGGCAAGTGCCTAGACCCTGTAGTTTTTTTTTTAGAGGCCTTTTTGTGGCCCTTTTTTAGGCACTTATTAGGGGTTCAAGCACTTCAGTGCTGAACACCTATTGTTATTGTTAATTTTCCCATGATGCAACATTCAGACATAAAACTGATCGGGCAGACCAAACCGTAAGTCGTGGAGACTTGAAACTTTGGGGGCTGATAGTACTCACACCGCCTACAGCGTCACCAAGGCCCGCCCCGATCGGCCTGACGGGGGCGCTACAGCGGTCAAAAGTACGAAACGGCTCATAACTCTTAGACCGTTTGTCCCAGGATCAAGTGTCTTATATCGTTGGATTCCTTGGCTCGAGGCGGACCAGATGCATGCCTCGGATTTGCTCGTCACCCTGGGAAGATTTTCGGGTATTTGGGGTTTTTCCAAAAACCTACTTTCGCGAACTAGTCCTAGGTTTTTGGCCCGACCGGAACCAAACCAGTGCGGCAAGATTCTCTGGAGTCTGAATGTCAATAATTATCAAAAAAAAGTGAAAATTTGGGTTCACGGTCCCTAAGGGCCGCCAAAACGTTCGAAGTGGGAGGAGCCCATTTTGCTTAATTGGCTATAACTCGTGAACGGAACGAGATTTTTGCACCAAACTCAGCACACGTGTGTACGAGCTCATTCTGTGGTCGCGTGAAAAAGGACGCAGCGACTGGCCTCTTGGTGGCGCTATAACTGTTAAAAGGGTGTCAAAATGATGCATTTCTATGGCAAATCCCATGAAATGGCTGAAAGCGGCCATCTTGCTGTCTGATTTGCATACAACCTCACAAAATCGGGCATGCGCATGCGTCACGTGATCCTAAAGAAGCTTGAAAACTCTCATGGACGTCGGGCCATTGGTGGCGCTTTAACTGTCATAAAGGTGAGAAGGCCTCTGTGTTATCCTATGCAAAATGGCATTTAAATGACTGAAAAATGGGGGGAAAAAAGAGCAGAACTTCACCAAATTAGCTGAGCACATGCGCCATATTATTCTAAAGAAGCGTGTACACTTTTATGGAGATCGGGCCATCAGTGGAGGTGTCACAGTTTAAAAGGTAAAAAAAAAAATTCACCACATTTCCATGATAAATGAGCTAAAAGGCCAAAAAATTTACTTTTTCCTCTCCGAGGCACATGTTAAAAGGCTTGATAAAGTTTTTGGAACGCAGCAGCGCAAGCGGCAAGTGCCTAGACCCTGTAGTTTTTTTTTTAGAGGCCTTTTTGTGGCCCTTTTTTAGGCACTTATTAGGGGTTCAAGCACTTCAGTGCTGAACACCTATTGTTATTGTTAATTTTCCCATGATGCAACATTCAGACATAAAACTGATCGGGCAGACCAAACCGTAAGTCGTGGAGACTTGAAACTTTGGGGGCTGATAGTACTCACACCGCCTACAGCGTCACCAAGGCCCGCCCCGATCGGCCTGACGGGGGCGCTACAGCGGTCAAAAGTACGAAACGGCTCATAACTCTTAGACCGTTTGTCCCAGGATCAAGTGTCTTATATCGTTGGATTCCTTGGCTCGAGGCGGACCAGATGCATGCCTCGGATTTGCTCGTCACCCTGGGAAGATTTTCGGGTATTTGGGGTTTTTCCAAAAACCTACTTTCGCGAACTAGTCCTAGGTTTTTGGCCCGACCGGAACCAAACCAGTGCGGCAAGATTCTCTGGAGTCTGAATGTCAATAATTATCAAAAAAAAGTGAAAATTTGGGTTCACGGTCCCTAAGGGCCGCCAAAACGTTCGAAGTGGGAGGAGCCCATTTTGCTTAATTGGCTATAACTCGTGAACGGAACGAGATTTTTGCACCAAACTCAGCACACGTGTGTACGAGCTCATTCTGTGGTCGCGTGAAAAAGGACGCAGCGACTGGCCTCTTGGTGGCGCTATAACTGTTAAAAGGGTGTCAAAATGATGCATTTCTATGGCAAATCCCATGAAATGGCTGAAAGCGGCCATCTTGCTGTCTGATTTGCATACAACCTCACAAAATCGGGCATGCGCATGCGTCACGTGATCCTAAAGAAGCTTGAAAACTCTCATGGACGTCGGGCCATTGGTGGCGCTTTAACTGTCATAAAGGTGAGAAGGCCTCTGTGTTATCCTATGCAAAATGGCATTTAAATGACTGAAAAATGGGGGGAAAAAAGAGCAGAACTTCACCAAATTAGCTGAGCACATGCGCCATATTATTCTAAAGAAGCGTGTACACTTTTATGGAGATCGGGCCATCAGTGGAGGTGTCACAGTTTAAAAGGTAAAAAAAAAAATTCACCACATTTCCATGATAAATGAGCTAAAAGGCCAAAAAATTTACTTTTTCCTCTCCGAGGCACATGTTAAAAGGCTTGATAAAGTTTTTGGAACGCAGCAGCGCAAGCGGCAAGTGCCTAGACCCTGTAGTTTTTTTTTTAGAGGCCTTTTTGTGGCCCTTTTTTAGGCACTTATTAGGGGTTCAAGCACTTCAGTGCTGAACACCTATTGTTATTGTTAATTTTCCCATGATGCAACATTCAGACATAAAACTGATCGGGCAGACCAAACCGTAAGTCGTGGAGACTTGAAACTTTGGGGGCTGATAGTACTCACACCGCCTACAGCGTCACCAAGGCCCGCCCCGATCGGCCTGACGGGGGCGCTACAGCGGTCAAAAGTACGAAACGGCTCATAACTCTTAGACCGTTTGTCCCAGGATCAAGTGTCTTATATCGTTGGATTCCTTGGCTCGAGGCGGACCAGATGCATGCCTCGGATTTGCTCGTCACCCTGGGAAGATTTTCGGGTATTTGGGGTTTTTCCAAAAACCTACTTTCGCGAACTAGTCCTAGGTTTTTGGCCCGACCGGAACCAAACCAGTGCGGCAAGATTCTCTGGAGTCTGAATGTCAATAATTATCAAAAAAAAGTGAAAATTTGGGTTCACGGTCCCTAAGGGCCGCCAAAACGTTCGAAGTGGGAGGAGCCCATTTTGCTTAATTGGCTATAACTCGTGAACGGAACGAGATTTTTGCACCAAACTCAGCACACGTGTGTACGAGCTCATTCTGTGGTCGCGTGAAAAAGGACGCAGCGACTGGCCTCTTGGTGGCGCTATAACTGTTAAAAGGGTGTCAAAATGATGCATTTCTATGGCAAATCCCATGAAATGGCTGAAAGCGGCCATCTTGCTGTCTGATTTGCATACAACCTCACAAAATCGGGCATGCGCATGCGTCACGTGATCCTAAAGAAGCTTGAAAACTCTCATGGACGTCGGGCCATTGGTGGCGCTTTAACTGTCATAAAGGTGAGAAGGCCTCTGTGTTATCCTATGCAAAATGGCATTTAAATGACTGAAAAATGGGGGGAAAAAAGAGCAGAACTTCACCAAATTAGCTGAGCACATGCGCCATATTATTCTAAAGAAGCGTGTACACTTTTATGGAGATCGGGCCATCAGTGGAGGTGTCACAGTTTAAAAGGTAAAAAAAAAAATTCACCACATTTCCATGATAAATGAGCTAAAAGGCCAAAAAATTTACTTTTTCCTCTCCGAGGCACATGTTAAAAGGCTTGATAAAGTTTTTGGAACGCAGCAGCGCAAGCGGCAAGTGCCTAGACCCTGTAGTTTTTTTTTTAGAGGCCTTTTTGTGGCCCTTTTTTAGGCACTTATTAGGGGTTCAAGCACTTCAGTGCTGAACACCTATTGTTATTGTTAATTTTCCCATGATGCAACATTCAGACATAAAACTGATCGGGCAGACCAAACCGTAAGTCGTGGAGACTTGAAACTTTGGGGGCTGATAGTACTCACACCGCCTACAGCGTCACCAAGGCCCGCCCCGATCGGCCTGACGGGGGCGCTACAGCGGTCAAAAGTACGAAACGGCTCATAACTCTTAGACCGTTTGTCCCAGGATCAAGTGTCTTATATCGTTGGATTCCTTGGCTCGAGGCGGACCAGATGCATGCCTCGGATTTGCTCGTCACCCTGGGAAGATTTTCGGGTATTTGGGGTTTTTCCAAAAACCTACTTTCGCGAACTAGTCCTAGGTTTTTGGCCCGACCGGAACCAAACCAGTGCGGCAAGATTCTCTGGAGTCTGAATGTCAATAATTATCAAAAAAAAGTGAAAATTTGGGTTCACGGTCCCTAAGGGCCGCCAAAACGTTCGAAGTGGGAGGAGCCCATTTTGCTTAATTGGCTATAACTCGTGAACGGAACGAGATTTTTGCACCAAACTCAGCACACGTGTGTACGAGCTCATTCTGTGGTCGCGTGAAAAAGGACGCAGCGACTGGCCTCTTGGTGGCGCTATAACTGTTAAAAGGGTGTCAAAATGATGCATTTCTATGGCAAATCCCATGAAATGGCTGAAAGCGGCCATCTTGCTGTCTGATTTGCATACAACCTCACAAAATCGGGCATGCGCATGCGTCACGTGATCCTAAAGAAGCTTGAAAACTCTCATGGACGTCGGGCCATTGGTGGCGCTTTAACTGTCATAAAGGTGAGAAGGCCTCTGTGTTATCCTATGCAAAATGGCATTTAAATGACTGAAAAATGGGGGGAAAAAAGAGCAGAACTTCACCAAATTAGCTGAGCACATGCGCCATATTATTCTAAAGAAGCGTGTACACTTTTATGGAGATCGGGCCATCAGTGGAGGTGTCACAGTTTAAAAGGTAAAAAAAAAAATTCACCACATTTCCATGATAAATGAGCTAAAAGGCCAAAAAATTTACTTTTTCCTCTCCGAGGCACATGTTAAAAGGCTTGATAAAGTTTTTGGAACGCAGCAGCGCAAGCGGCAAGTGCCTAGACCCTGTAGTTTTTTTTTTAGAGGCCTTTTTGTGGCCCTTTTTTAGGCACTTATTAGGGGTTCAAGCACTTCAGTGCTGAACACCTATTGTTATTGTTAATTTTCCCATGATGCAACATTCAGACATAAAACTGATCGGGCAGACCAAACCGTAAGTCGTGGAGACTTGAAACTTTGGGGGCTGATAGTACTCACACCGCCTACAGCGTCACCAAGGCCCGCCCCGATCGGCCTGACGGGGGCGCTACAGCGGTCAAAAGTACGAAACGGCTCATAACTCTTAGACCGTTTGTCCCAGGATCAAGTGTCTTATATCGTTGGATTCCTTGGCTCGAGGCGGACCAGATGCATGCCTCGGATTTGCTCGTCACCCTGGGAAGATTTTCGGGTATTTGGGGTTTTTCCAAAAACCTACTTTCGCGAACTAGTCCTAGGTTTTTGGCCCGACCGGAACCAAACCAGTGCGGCAAGATTCTCTGGAGTCTGAATGTCAATAATTATCAAAAAAAAGTGAAAATTTGGGTTCACGGTCCCTAAGGGCCGCCAAAACGTTCGAAGTGGGAGGAGCCCATTTTGCTTAATTGGCTATAACTCGTGAACGGAACGAGATTTTTGCACCAAACTCAGCACACGTGTGTACGAGCTCATTCTGTGGTCGCGTGAAAAAGGACGCAGCGACTGGCCTCTTGGTGGCGCTATAACTGTTAAAAGGGTGTCAAAATGATGCATTTCTATGGCAAATCCCATGAAATGGCTGAAAGCGGCCATCTTGCTGTCTGATTTGCATACAACCTCACAAAATCGGGCATGCGCATGCGTCACGTGATCCTAAAGAAGCTTGAAAACTCTCATGGACGTCGGGCCATTGGTGGCGCTTTAACTGTCATAAAGGTGAGAAGGCCTCTGTGTTATCCTATGCAAAATGGCATTTAAATGACTGAAAAATGGGGGGAAAAAAGAGCAGAACTTCACCAAATTAGCTGAGCACATGCGCCATATTATTCTAAAGAAGCGTGTACACTTTTATGGAGATCGGGCCATCAGTGGAGGTGTCACAGTTTAAAAGGTAAAAAAAAAAATTCACCACATTTCCATGATAAATGAGCTAAAAGGCCAAAAAATTTACTTTTTCCTCTCCGAGGCACATGTTAAAAGGCTTGATAAAGTTTTTGGAACGCAGCAGCGCAAGCGGCAAGTGCCTAGACCCTGTAGTTTTTTTTTTAGAGGCCTTTTTGTGGCCCTTTTTTAGGCACTTATTAGGGGTTCAAGCACTTCAGTGCTGAACACCTATTGTTATTGTTAATTTTCCCATGATGCAACATTCAGACATAAAACTGATCGGGCAGACCAAACCGTAAGTCGTGGAGACTTGAAACTTTGGGGGCTGATAGTACTCACACCGCCTACAGCGTCACCAAGGCCCGCCCCGATCGGCCTGACGGGGGCGCTACAGCGGTCAAAAGTACGAAACGGCTCATAACTCTTAGACCGTTTGTCCCAGGATCAAGTGTCTTATATCGTTGGATTCCTTGGCTCGAGGCGGACCAGATGCATGCCTCGGATTTGCTCGTCACCCTGGGAAGATTTTCGGGTATTTGGGGTTTTTCCAAAAACCTACTTTCGCGAACTAGTCCTAGGTTTTTGGCCCGACCGGAACCAAACCAGTGCGGCAAGATTCTCTGGAGTCTGAATGTCAATAATTATCAAAAAAAAGTGAAAATTTGGGTTCACGGTCCCTAAGGGCCGCCAAAACGTTCGAAGTGGGAGGAGCCCATTTTGCTTAATTGGCTATAACTCGTGAACGGAACGAGATTTTTGCACCAAACTCAGCACACGTGTGTACGAGCTCATTCTGTGGTCGCGTGAAAAAGGACGCAGCGACTGGCCTCTTGGTGGCGCTATAACTGTTAAAAGGGTGTCAAAATGATGCATTTCTATGGCAAATCCCATGAAATGGCTGAAAGCGGCCATCTTGCTGTCTGATTTGCATACAACCTCACAAAATCGGGCATGCGCATGCGTCACGTGATCCTAAAGAAGCTTGAAAACTCTCATGGACGTCGGGCCATTGGTGGCGCTTTAACTGTCATAAAGGTGAGAAGGCCTCTGTGTTATCCTATGCAAAATGGCATTTAAATGACTGAAAAATGGGGGGAAAAAAGAGCAGAACTTCACCAAATTAGCTGAGCACATGCGCCATATTATTCTAAAGAAGCGTGTACACTTTTATGGAGATCGGGCCATCAGTGGAGGTGTCACAGTTTAAAAGGTAAAAAAAAAAATTCACCACATTTCCATGATAAATGAGCTAAAAGGCCAAAAAATTTACTTTTTCCTCTCCGAGGCACATGTTAAAAGGCTTGATAAAGTTTTTGGAACGCAGCAGCGCAAGCGGCAAGTGCCTAGACCCTGTAGTTTTTTTTTTAGAGGCCTTTTTGTGGCCCTTTTTTAGGCACTTATTAGGGGTTCAAGCACTTCAGTGCTGAACACCTATTGTTATTGTTAATTTTCCCATGATGCAACATTCAGACATAAAACTGATCGGGCAGACCAAACCGTAAGTCGTGGAGACTTGAAACTTTGGGGGCTGATAGTACTCACACCGCCTACAGCGTCACCAAGGCCCGCCCCGATCGGCCTGACGGGGGCGCTACAGCGGTCAAAAGTACGAAACGGCTCATAACTCTTAGACCGTTTGTCCCAGGATCAAGTGTCTTATATCGTTGGATTCCTTGGCTCGAGGCGGACCAGATGCATGCCTCGGATTTGCTCGCCCTTCAGGCGCCAATTTCGAGTAAATTGCATTTTTTTGAAAAACCTATTTTTGCGAACTTCTTCTAGGTTTTTGGTCCGATCAGAACCAAACCACTTCAAGAATATTCTCTGGAGTCTGACAATCAATAATCATCCAAAAAATTCTAAATTTCAATTAACAATCGATAAGGGGAACCAAAATATTTGATGGCACCAGGGCCACTTTTACTAAAACGGTTATAAATTGTGAACGGAAAGAGATTTTTTTGCTAAACTTGGGACACATGTTCATGAGCTCATTCTGAGGTCACGTGAAAAAAAATTGCAACAATTGGCCACTAGGTGGCACTATAAAACGGTTATAACTTGTGAACGGAAAGAGAAATTTTCGCAAAACTTGGGACACATGTTCATGAGCTCATTCTGAGGTCACGTGAAAAAAAATCATGACAATTGGCCACTTGGTGGCGCTATAAAATGGTTATAACTTGTGAGCGGAAAGAGATATTTTCGCTAAACTTGGGACACATGTTCATAAGCTCAATCTGAGTTGACATGAAAAAAATCGTGACAATTGGCCACTTGGTGGTGCTATAACAGTGAAAAAAATCATGAAAATAGCTATAAGCGCACCCAACCGTTAGTCTACTGAAAATTGGCACGCAGTGTCTTTGTCCAGGGTGCCATGATAGTCTATGAGAACATTGGTGTATCTCAAAACTCAGTATACGTCATTGGCACAATGCCTTGAAGGAGCCTTAGAAGTTTCAAGCCAGTGTTTTTTCACAGGAGTGACCTCCTAAGACTCCTGAATCCTTGCCGATTCCAACAATACCAAACATGCCAGGTTTCGCCTTATGGTTTTTGTAAGTGTCATTTAGAGCTTTAAAAAATTGTGGTTATCTTCAAAGCCGTTAGTCCGATCGAGACAACAACAAAAAAACAAAGGAAATTTGAAAACATAGGTAAATAGCTAAACAATAATGCCAAAATGTCAAAATTATGATAGGAAAAAAAAAAAAAAAAGAAAAAAAAAATCCAATCATTATCACCCATGGATCATTTTTATGCTCTCATAAATAGAAGTGTCTAAACTTCAATAAAAAAAAATTATATTTACAACAAATTTGACAGACATGTATGGGCACCTTTTGAGGACACCTAATAAAAGTGGTGGAGATCAGGCAAGACGTGGTGCTATAACTGTCAAAAAAACTTTCCTAAGTAAATTGCCTGTATTGGCTGTAAATGGTATTTTCCATCAATGATATAAGTTTATTAGTTTATTTGGATCCCCATTAGCCACTACCTAGGCAGTGGCTACTCTTCCTGGGGTCCCAACAAGTAAAAAATACAAAACTACATTTAATCAACAACAATAAAAAGTCAAGTCAATGAAACACACTAACCCAAAATTCATTCCAAATATCAAAATCAACAATTTACTATATATTGTGCCATTAAATGTTCCTTTAAATATTTTTTTTAAACTAATTTTTCTTGTAAAAATGTTCCTTTAAATATTTTTTTTTAAACTAATTTTTCTTGTAAAAATGGGTGATATCAATGGTAGGCTAAATGATTCCATATTTTCATTCCTCTATACATTACAGTCCATTCTTTTCCAGTGGTTTACGAAACAGGAAATAAAAAAACATCCCTTTTATTCATGCCTGGTGTAAAAATTATGACTAGTACTATTATACAAAAGTTGAGAGTACAGGACATTAGGAACTTTAGACACAGAGATATTTCTTATAAAATAAAGCAGAGAGACAATCCTTGAGAGACCAGTGCATTCTTAGTATATTAGCACTTCTATAACAGTTTAAATTGAGTCGTGTCGCTCTGTTCTGGACAAATTATATTTTTCAATCAGTTCTTTTTTTTTTTCTTTACTTGATGCACTCGATTACACCACTGGGCAATAACACACGATTCATCCAATCACTGATTGTGCTGCTGTGACTGACACCCCTGAGAGCCAACAGAAGCGGCATATTCATAAGGCCCGCCCATAGGTCGCGCAGGCGCTGCCACTGTCAGCATAAACAGAGAATCAGATGAGAACAGATCAAATGAGACACGGAGCATTTCTCCAGAAACTGCTTGCACTAAATGATAATCATAATCTATCGAGAACTGTGATTGTGTGCACTTGTAAACTTTGGATGCTTCAGCCTGGAGTGTTGTCGTCAGAGAGAGGTGAAGTGGAAATCGGAGTAAAGATTTAGTGGATCCCAGAGCGGTAATCTTTATTGAATAGTCTTTTTTTAATTGAATATGTGATGCAATCTCGTTTTGGTGAGTGACATTTTTTTTATCATATGTTATCTTATGAAAGATATGTCAATTTCAGAAATGATTTGATATGAGCTGAGTGTAGGCCGCACAGCGCGAGCTGAACTAATTAGCCGTAGGCTAAAGCTATCACGTATAACAATGATCATTGTGTCATGAGTTGAGACAATGGGTCTTATTCATGAAACACGAGCAGAACGAATTTTTGTGTAAATCGTGTGTAAAGTGATTCTGACGTAAATTTTCGGATTCATTAAAATGTTCGTATTTTCCAAACGTTAGTTGGTACGAAAGAAATCTACACCTGCTCCCAGCCACGCGTAAATAGTGCGTTTAACATCCGAACGTTTTGCTCATTAATAAGGCTGCATTTTAATTCACCTTAATCGGGTACATATTTACACAGCATTTTGAAAAAATATTAGGTAACACTTTACAATACGGGTGCACTAATCTGCATTAATTCATATTTAACTAATGCACAGATAATCATGTGTTAATGTATGACTCATGAAGAACTAAACCATTAATTAATGATTACTGCATCAGCAACTAATAAAGATTCTAAATGATTAATAGATTAAGAAATATATGAATTATTAATTAAATGTGTCATAATGTATTAATTCATTAATAACTTATTTTATTAACTAAAAGTGTAAATGAATGCGTTAATTACCACAGTTGGTCAAAGCAATGTACTTCAACTTCCAGTTGTCTGCTTTAATTAATCATTAACTAATGATTTGCAAATGTATCATTATGTTATGACTTTACTTGTTGAGGCACATGACTATTAACTAATTGTTAAGTAATATGCCATTTATGGGTTTTGACAGTTTGCACATGCAGTGAATGTAATGTCGGTGAACGTGTTTGAAGGATGGGGTGAGTTGGGCTGCACACAAATATCAGCACACCAGAATCTGAACTCCTGAAGCTGTCACACTGTGTTTAAACTGGACGAGACCAGCTGTCTACACCTGGACATGACAGACCATCACAAGTCCATTTGTCCTTCATAACAGAACTAGCACAAGAGCTCAGAGTACGTCAGTAATAGAGTGTGGCATCGGTTTACTGACTGGGTTTTGTCGTGTAGTGTCGCGCCGCATCCAGTGTAGTATCACTGACTATAATGGACGTTCTATTGTCTTTGTCCAGTCTAGACACAGTGTTATGAACTAGCAGCGCTCAACCGCATGTTCTCAGTGTATGTTAACCTGACATAGTCCTGTGCCATGAACAACAAAGTTCATCGGACTCAGTGAAATCTTGGTTGTACATGGTTGGAAATTGAAATCCATGGCTTAGTGTGGATGTCAAAACCAAAATGGCATATTACTTAACAATTAGTTAATAGTCATGTGCCTCAACAAGTAAAGTCATAACATAATGATACATTTGCAAATCATTAGTTAATGATTAATTAAAGCGGACAACTGGAAGTTGAAGTACATTGCCTTGACCAGTTATGGTAATTAACGCATTAATTTAGACTTTTAGTTAATAAAATAAGTTATTAATGAATTAATACATTATGACACATTTAATTGATAACAATTCATAACAATTTGCAGCCATGTCACCCTGTAGCCCAAGACCGGTTGCCCACTGAAGCTAAGCAGGGCTGAGCCTGGTTAGTACCTGGATGGGAGACCTCCTGAGAAAACCAGGTTGCTGCTGGAAGAGGTGTTAGTGAGGCCAGCAGGGGGTGCTCACCCTGTGGTCTGTGTGGGTCCTGATGCCCCAGTATAGTGATGGGGACACTATACTGTCAAAGAGCACCGTCCTTCGGATGAGACGTTAAACCGAGGTCCTGACTCTCTGTGGTCATTAAAAATCCCAGGATGTCTTTCGAAAGAGTAGGGGTGTAACCCCGGCATCCTGGCCAAATTTGCCCAGTGGCCTCTGTCCATCATGGCCTCCTAATCATCCCCATATACTGATTGGCTTCATCACTGTCTCCTCTCCACCAGTAAGCTGGTGTGTGGTGAGCGTTCTGGCGCAATATGGCTGCCGTCGCATCATCCAAGTGGATGCTGCACATTGGTGGTGGTTGACGAGATTCCCCCCTTCTATGTAAAGCGCTTTGAGTGTCGAGAAAAGCGCTATATAAATGTAATGAATTATTATTATTATTATTATTATTATTATTATTATATATTACATAATATATTAATCATTTAGAATCTTCATGATGCAGTAATCATTAATTAATGGTTTAGTTCTTCATGAGTCATACATTAACACATGATTATCTGTGCATTAGTTAAGCATGAATTAATGGTTATTAGTGCACCCGTATTGTAAAGTGTTACCAAATATTATAGTAATTACATACGGTTTTTCTTTTTACTTTTATTACGACAGCCAGTAATTACGAGAGCCATCTGCAAACGGAACAAAAGTCCGCAAGTTTTTTTTTATTTTATTTTTTTATTCAAGCTGTTTATTCTTTTACAAGTCTGCAAGTCACAAATAATGCAGTCAAGCTTCATGTCGAACCATTTTCTTTTCACTTCTGGGACTGTTCGATTAACAGATGAAACTCCATTAACTGCATCTATGCTGCCAAGCTTCCTTTTTTTTAGGCCTGATACGCCACTATGTACGCTTGAAAACAAAATGTGGCGTTTTGAATGAACTTCTGATAATAAACTTCAATTTCTGCATCTGAGAAATTTCTCTTCTTCATTCGCTTTTGAGAAGACAAGTTGAAATCCTTCGTTTGGTGTCATAATATGATGCCCATATAGCCTATAGTTTTCAGTCGGTTTTAATGGGCGGGATTTATGGTAATTTAGAGAATGAGCGTGCACACGCGTCCCATTTACAACTGATTGGAATTCATTAACACACACACACACACACACATTTCACTATCACATCTGACGTTTACGAAGTGTTTCTGAATCAGGAGAAGAATTTTCGGGAATGTCGCCTTTACGCGCAAATCACTCACATATTTACTCGTATATTTACGAATGTTTCATGAATGAGACCCATTGAGTGATTAATGAGTGTCTGTGTTAAGTAACTGTCGAAAAGTTCGATTAATGTGTCATTTGAACTGCGCATGTATATGATTTGTTACTGAAATGTTGAATCAGAAATGAATTATTGTACGTTTGCCTTGTATTTTCCAAGGCTGTGTTTTCTTGTTTTCTGTTTTTTTTCCTATGTGAACGTGATCGGCAAGTGTATCCTGTTTTGTGCCATAAATAATCCTGTGGAGGTGAATCGCCTGCCTATTGAATACAATTAAATATGCCCAAATGGCTAGCTGACCAGTGCCCATGGACCGGTTTCCACTTTGAACCATAATTTGAAACCATCAACTGGTAGGATAATTACAATTTTCTTTTGTTTTTCGGACTCACAGGACTTTTAATTTGTGAAATTAAATTTTTTTTTTTTTTTTTACATCTGAAATGGAGAGACTTGAACTGATCGAGAGAAGTCTGAACAACTCTTTAAACTGAATCATTTGATTCACGAACTCTGGTCAGCTGCTTCGTTATTCATATTGTTGAACATACTATTTTACTATACAAAGATAAGGTGGTTAATTGGAAGGAATGATGAATCACATTGTCTTTTGAGTCAAATCCGATATCTGATTACTAGTATTTCTTTCGTCAACAAAAATTATAACTAAATATTGTCGTCAACGAACCACGTGACGAAAACGAGACGCGACGTAAATGCTGGTCATGTGACAATAACTATAATTAAATGTATAATGCAATATTGTTGACGAATAAAAACGAGACTAAATGTGGTTTACAAAATAAAAACTATGCTAAAATGTCTCTTCATTTTCGTTGACCACAACGAGATGAAATGTTATGACGCTATTTTGTCTTGTTTAGTCACATTATTATTATTATTATTTTGCAGTATTTCTGTTTCCCGTGTCTCACTTCAGGGACTGCATCAGGGCGCACTGCGCAGACGACGTCACTTCCTCAAGCCCCACTCGCGGCATTATTTAGAAGATGCAGCTGCGGTGAGTTAACGTAAACGACAACAAACAAAGTTAAGTCTGACGCCCGTTTCACACATAGGGCCCTATTTTAACGATCTGAAACGCAAGTATCAAGCGCGAAACGCAAGTAACTTTGTGGCCAGGTCTTGGGCGCTGTTGCTATTATACCGGCGGGATAAATGACTCTTGCGCTCAACGCAAATCTAAAATGTGTTGGTCTGCAGTAGCTTCATTACTCATAGGTGTGGTTTGGGCGTAACGTGAAATAAACCAATCAGAGCGTCATCTCACATTCCCTTTAAGAGCAGACGCGCTTATTCTATAGCGGATTCCTATTATAACGGTGGATTTGCCAGACGCGCGCCAGCAGCGATTCACAGCCAAGGAGACCGACGTTCTCATCAGGGCCGTAAAACACAGAGAAGTGACATTGGGGATGGAGAAACACACCCAAATTAACTTCGGTTAAACAGGCGTATGATAATTTGGGTAAATGTGTAAACTAGAAGTATGCTTTTATAATTATCGATCGATCGATCGATCGGAATGTATGATTTGCAAAAATGAAAACGGCTGCTTCTGTGTGAGAGAATCAAAGTGTATGCGCATTGTGCACACGCTACATTGATTATGGCCAAGCATGCATCCTTAAAATAGCATAAGAATAACATGTGCAACGCGCCACTGACTTTAAACTAGATTTTTTCAGTTAGTGGCGGAATTGTTTTCTAAACGTGCAAAATAGCATGAGGGAACGTTTGCGCCGGAACACGCCGCCTCTTTGCGCTGAACCGCCCCCGGGAGCGCAAGTGTATTTCTTAGTTAACCGATGTGCGTCTGTGGAGGGAAAAGTCTGCTGTACGTGGGTGCAAAATAGGAATGATACATGCGTCGGTGTACAAAGTCAATTGCGCTGGGTGCGAGATAGGGCCCATACTCCGTGTGCAGTGCATATGCGGTGCAGGAGCAGCACTCGCTATAGTGCTTTCACATATGCTGCGTTTGCAGTGCGTAACTGATCCACGGCTGAACCACAAACACATACTCACTATTTTTATTTCAAATCCAGAAGTTATCAAATACTTTTATTTTAAAAAAGTTTTGTCAGCATTACAATTCTCTTTGTACACACATACTCTTTAATGGTCGTAATTCACTTTTAAGCACAATTTAAACAATGTATTCAATGCACTACTTCTATCTAGATTTATTAGCAAGTGGTAAAATATTTAGCCATATAGTTATATTAAAATCACAAATATTTTAAATTAAAACTTAAAATTGACAAAAACAACCGACTCTCATGCCTTTTCTTTTCCATTTAAATTAATACAGTAAATCTTGGATGTCAGAAAGAACTTGTTTTTCAACCTCCGCGACTTTTCTGTTCACTATTTTCGCTATTTTTCCATAGTGATACACTATATTGACTGGGTTAAATAGAATTGCATTTCTAAAAAGAGACTAAAATAAAATTTTCATTGACTAAAACTAGACTAAGGGCGCTTTCACACTTGGTTCGATTGCCTGTTCCTAACCCGAGTTCGATTGCTCCCCCCCCTGCCCCCGATGGACTTGTTCACATATTATTTGTATCCGAACCGCGGTATGCTTGTCATCAAGTTGCAGCTGGTGCGTAATCGTGTTGCTTGGTAACCGCTATGAATGAAAAGGCGTCAAAATGGATAGAATTGCTCGCTTCACATTTGTTCTTTTTTTTTTTTAACCTTTGGTTTTGTTTTCAAAGAAAAGATCCAGAAAGAGAAACACATTTGTGTTTGTCTGCCGCAAAAGTACTAAAATCGTTCCAAAGACAGCGGGCTGTCCGCCGAAGACAATTTTTGTGGAGGCAGCCAGAAATCATCTCTCTGCTTGCAGTGCGTCAATCCCGCTTTTCATCAAGTTAAATGTATACATGACGAGAATAATTCCTGTTAGTGATCCAGAGCGCGACCCATTTAGACGCCGACAAACTTTATTGCTGCGGATAAAACAATAAACCTCCACAGAAGCATTCCAGAGGTAATCCGCGAGGAACAAAACATGTTCCAAACATAAAACAGGCTATAACCACCTGACCGTTAGTCCAATTTACTTGAAAATTGGTATGCAGTGTCTTAGTCCAAGGTGCCATGTATGTCTATGAGGACGTTGGCGTATCTCGAAAAACATGGCCGCCATCGACCAATGAATTTTGAGCACCTATTAGACAAGGTTAACGGAGGCCAATCGGAACGAAACTCGATGGGCATGTTCGACTCATGGCCCTAGAGGTCTGTAAGAGTTTTGAAAGAAATCGGCCACTAGTTGGCGCTAACGAGTTTTATGGCTCTGTAATCACGTGGTGTAAAACTTAACAACTTTTGATGCTTTTGTGCTTAAAGTCCTTAAAGGCCTTAACTGCTTGAACCCCGATAAATGCTGCTTGCAGCTTTAATTATTATTATTATTATTATTCTTCCGCCGTAAAACGCATCGTGCAGCCCAAACCGTAAGTGCTAGAGACTTGAAACTTGGCCAGATGGTAGTACAAAAATCGAGGAGAGGTTATCAAATTATGACGCTGATTGGCCCATAGGTGGCGCTATAGCAACCAAAAGCGCGAAACTGGTCATAACTCCTAGACGATAAGTCATAGACTCAAGTGTCTTATATCATTGGAAAGCTGGACGCCTGACGAACAAAACGTATATCTCCGATTTTATTTCCGTCATGATAGATTTTCCGCCATTTTGAATTTTGTCAAAAACCTACTTTTGCAAACTAGTCCCTGGTTTTTCGTCCGATCGGAACCAAACCAGAGCAGAATTGTTCTCTGGAGTCTGAAGATCAATAATTATTGAAAAAAAGTCGAAATTCCGATTCCTGGTCGCTAGGGGGTGATAAATTAAGGTTGTGGGAGGAGCCTATTTTACTAAAATGGCTATAACTCGAGAAGTAAATGAGATATCTTCACCAAACTTTGCACACATGTTTAAGAGGTCAATCTGAGGTCACAGTAAAAAAAATTGCGTCGATTGGCCACATGGTGGCGCTATAAAATAAAAAAAACATATAGACACCTGAACGTTTTTCCGAATGACTTGAAATTTGGTATGCAGTGTCTTGGCCCAAGGGGCCACCTATGTCTAAAAGGATATTGGCGTATCTCGAAAAACATGGCCGCCATTGGCCAATGAGGTTTGAGCACCGTTAACGAAGTCCGATCGGAGCGAAACTCGGTGGGCATGTTCGGCTCAAGCCCCTAGAGGTCTGTAAGAATTTTGAAAGAAATCGGCCACTAGTTGGCGCTAACGAGTTTTATGGCTCTGTAATCACGTGGTGTTACACTGATCATCACAAAATGCATATCATCTTATAGATCTGCTCATGCTGAACAACTTTGCCTCAAGAACCATTGCTGTCAATCAAACCGTTCATTAAATATTCATGAATATGTTAAAAACCTACTTTTGCAAACTAGTCCCTGGTTTTACGCCCGATCGGAACCAGACCAGTCTAGGACAATTCTCTGGACTCTCTAGATCAATAATTATCGAAAAAAAGTTGAACTTTTGAATTTGGGTGGCTGTAATAGGGTAATTAATAAAAGGGGCGTGGCAAAATACACTAAAATGCCTATAAATCCCAAATGAAAACTCAGAACTTCACAAAAATTGGTGAGCATATGTGACATAACATCATTAACAAGCATGCCAAATTTTATGGAGATCGGACCAAAGGTGGCGCTATAACTGTTAAAAAGCTTTAAAACCATATATTTCCCATGGTAAACTGCCTGTATTGGCTGTAAATGGTCTTTTCCGTCTATTATGTCAGTTGTTAAATGCTTGCTAAATAAAACTTAATGTCTTTTGATGCTTGTGTGCTTAAAGGCCTTAAAGGCCTTAACTGCTTGAACCCCGATAAATGCTGCTTGCAGCTTTAATTAGGGGTTCAAGCATGAAATGCTGAAACCCTATTGTAATTGTAAGGATTCGTAAAACGCATCGTGCAGGACAAACCGTAAGGCCTAGAGACGTGAAACCTGGCCAGATGGTAGGCCTCAATTTGGGGACAACCTATCAGAGTATGACCCCAATTGGCCCATAGGTGGCGCTACAGCAACCAAAAGTACTAAATCGCTCATAACTCTTAGACCGTTTGTCCCAGGATCAAGTGTCTTATATCGTTGGAATCCTTGGCTCAAGGCGGACAAAATGGCTATCTCCGATTTGGATGTAGGCAGGGAAAATGTTCTGCTATGTCGGATTTTGTCCAAAACCTACTTTTGCGAACTAGTCCCTGGTTTTTGGCCCGATCGGAACCAAACCAGTCTAGGACAATTCTCTGGACTCTCTAGATCAATAATTATCGAAAAAAAGTTGAACTTTTGCATTTGGGTGGCTGTAACAGGGTCATTTAGAAAAGGGGCGTGGCAAAATACACTAAAAAGCCTATAAATCCCAAATGAAAACTCAGAACTTCACAAAAATTGATGAGCATATGTGTCAGAACATGGTGAGGAAGCATGCAGAGTTTCATGGAGATCGGACCATAGGTGGCGCTATAACTGGCAAAAAGCCTTCATTCTTATTAGGGGTTCAAGCATGAAATGCTGAAACCCTATTGTAATTGTAAGGATTCGTAAAACGCATCGTGCAGGACAAACCGTAAGGCCTAGAGACGTGAAACCTGGCCAGATGGTAGGCCTCAATTTGGGGACAACCTATCAGAGTATGACCCCAATTGGCCCATAGGTGGCGCTACAGCAACCAAAAGTACTAAATCGCTCATAACTCTTAGACCGTTTGTCCCAGGATCAAGTGTCTTATATCGTTGGAATCCTTGGCTCAAGGCGGACAAAATGGCTATCTCCGATTTGGATGTAGGCAGGGAAAATGTTCTGCTATGTCGGATTTTGTCCAAAACCTACTTTTGCGAACTAGTCCCTGGTTTTTGGCCCGATCGGAACCAAACCAGTCTAGGACAATTCTCTGGACTCTCTAGATCAATAATTATCGAAAAAAAGTTGAACTTTTGCATTTGGGTGGCTGTAACAGGGTCATTTAGAAAAGGGGCGTGGCAAAATACACTAAAAAGCCTATAAATCCCAAATGAAAACTCAGAACTTCACAAAAATTGATGAGCATATGTGTCAGAACATGGTGAGGAAGCATGCAGAGTTTCATGGAGATCGGACCATAGGTGGCGCTATAACTGGCAAAAAGCCTTCATTCTTATTAGGGGTTCAAGCATGAAATGCTGAAACCCTATTGTAATTGTAAGGATTCGTAAAACGCATCGTGCAGGACAAACCGTAAGGCCTAGAGACGTGAAACCTGGCCAGATGGTAGGCCTCAATTTGGGGACAACCTATCAGAGTATGACCCCAATTGGCCCATAGGTGGCGCTACAGCAACCAAAAGTACTAAATCGCTCATAACTCTTAGACCGTTTGTCCCAGGATCAAGTGTCTTATATCGTTGGAATCCTTGGCTCAAGGCGGACAAAATGGCTATCTCCGATTTGGATGTAGGCAGGGAAAATGTTCTGCTATGTCGGATTTTGTCCAAAACCTACTTTTGCGAACTAGTCCCTGGTTTTTGGCCCGATCGGAACCAAACCAGTCTAGGACAATTCTCTGGACTCTCTAGATCAATAATTATCGAAAAAAAGTTGAACTTTTGCATTTGGGTGGCTGTAACAGGGTCATTTAGAAAAGGGGCGTGGCAAAATACACTAAAAAGCCTATAAATCCCAAATGAAAACTCAGAACTTCACAAAAATTGATGAGCATATGTGTCAGAACATGGTGAGGAAGCATGCAGAGTTTCATGGAGATCGGACCATAGGTGGCGCTATAACTGGCAAAAAGCCTTCATTCTTATTAGGGGTTCAAGCATGAAATGCTGAAACCCTATTGTAATTGTAAGGATTCGTAAAACGCATCGTGCAGGACAAACCGTAAGGCCTAGAGACGTGAAACCTGGCCAGATGGTAGGCCTCAATTTGGGGACAACCTATCAGAGTATGACCCCAATTGGCCCATAGGTGGCGCTACAGCAACCAAAAGTACTAAATCGCTCATAACTCTTAGACCGTTTGTCCCAGGATCAAGTGTCTTATATCGTTGGAATCCTTGGCTCAAGGCGGACAAAATGGCTATCTCCGATTTGGATGTAGGCAGGGAAAATGTTCTGCTATGTCGGATTTTGTCCAAAACCTACTTTTGCGAACTAGTCCCTGGTTTTTGGCCCGATCGGAACCAAACCAGTCTAGGACAATTCTCTGGACTCTCTAGATCAATAATTATCGAAAAAAAGTTGAACTTTTGCATTTGGGTGGCTGTAACAGGGTCATTTAGAAAAGGGGCGTGGCAAAATACACTAAAAAGCCTATAAATCCCAAATGAAAACTCAGAACTTCACAAAAATTGATGAGCATATGTGTCAGAACATGGTGAGGAAGCATGCAGAGTTTCATGGAGATCGGACCATAGGTGGCGCTATAACTGGCAAAAAGCCTTCATTCTTATTAGGGGTTCAAGCATGAAATGCTGAAACCCTATTGTAATTGTAAGGATTCGTAAAACGCATCGTGCAGGACAAACCGTAAGGCCTAGAGACGTGAAACCTGGCCAGATGGTAGGCCTCAATTTGGGGACAACCTATCAGAGTATGACCCCAATTGGCCCATAGGTGGCGCTACAGCAACCAAAAGTACTAAATCGCTCATAACTCTTAGACCGTTTGTCCCAGGATCAAGTGTCTTATATCGTTGGAATCCTTGGCTCAAGGCGGACAAAATGGCTATCTCCGATTTGGATGTAGGCAGGGAAAATGTTCTGCTATGTCGGATTTTGTCCAAAACCTACTTTTGCGAACTAGTCCCTGGTTTTTGGCCCGATCGGAACCAAACCAGTCTAGGACAATTCTCTGGACTCTCTAGATCAATAATTATCGAAAAAAAGTTGAACTTTTGCATTTGGGTGGCTGTAACAGGGTCATTTAGAAAAGGGGCGTGGCAAAATACACTAAAAAGCCTATAAATCCCAAATGAAAACTCAGAACTTCACAAAAATTGATGAGCATATGTGTCAGAACATGGTGAGGAAGCATGCAGAGTTTCATGGAGATCGGACCATAGGTGGCGCTATAACTGGCAAAAAGCCTTCATTCTTATTAGGGGTTCAAGCATGAAATGCTGAAACCCTATTGTAATTGTAAGGATTCGTAAAACGCATCGTGCAGGACAAACCGTAAGGCCTAGAGACGTGAAACCTGGCCAGATGGTAGGCCTCAATTTGGGGACAACCTATCAGAGTATGACCCCAATTGGCCCATAGGTGGCGCTACAGCAACCAAAAGTACTAAATCGCTCATAACTCTTAGACCGTTTGTCCCAGGATCAAGTGTCTTATATCGTTGGAATCCTTGGCTCAAGGCGGACAAAATGGCTATCTCCGATTTGGATGTAGGCAGGGAAAATGTTCTGCTATGTCGGATTTTGTCCAAAACCTACTTTTGCGAACTAGTCCCTGGTTTTTGGCCCGATCGGAACCAAACCAGTCTAGGACAATTCTCTGGACTCTCTAGATCAATAATTATCGAAAAAAAGTTGAACTTTTGCATTTGGGTGGCTGTAACAGGGTCATTTAGAAAAGGGGCGTGGCAAAATACACTAAAAAGCCTATAAATCCCAAATGAAAACTCAGAACTTCACAAAAATTGATGAGCATATGTGTCAGAACATGGTGAGGAAGCATGCAGAGTTTCATGGAGATCGGACCATAGGTGGCGCTATAACTGGCAAAAAGCCTTCATTCTTATTAGGGGTTCAAGCATGAAATGCTGAAACCCTATTGTAATTGTAAGGATTCGTAAAACGCATCGTGCAGGACAAACCGTAAGGCCTAGAGACGTGAAACCTGGCCAGATGGTAGGCCTCAATTTGGGGACAACCTATCAGAGTATGACCCCAATTGGCCCATAGGTGGCGCTACAGCAACCAAAAGTACTAAATCGCTCATAACTCTTAGACCGTTTGTCCCAGGATCAAGTGTCTTATATCGTTGGAATCCTTGGCTCAAGGCGGACAAAATGGCTATCTCCGATTTGGATGTAGGCAGGGAAAATGTTCTGCTATGTCGGATTTTGTCCAAAACCTACTTTTGCGAACTAGTCCCTGGTTTTTGGCCCGATCGGAACCAAACCAGTCTAGGACAATTCTCTGGACTCTCTAGATCAATAATTATCGAAAAAAAGTTGAACTTTTGCATTTGGGTGGCTGTAACAGGGTCATTTAGAAAAGGGGCGTGGCAAAATACACTAAAAAGCCTATAAATCCCAAATGAAAACTCAGAACTTCACAAAAATTGATGAGCATATGTGTCAGAACATGGTGAGGAAGCATGCAGAGTTTCATGGAGATCGGACCATAGGTGGCGCTATAACTGGCAAAAAGCCTTCATTCTTATTAGGGGTTCAAGCATGAAATGCTGAAACCCTATTGTAATTGTAAGGATTCGTAAAACGCATCGTGCAGGACAAACCGTAAGGCCTAGAGACGTGAAACCTGGCCAGATGGTAGGCCTCAATTTGGGGACAACCTATCAGAGTATGACCCCAATTGGCCCATAGGTGGCGCTACAGCAACCAAAAGTACTAAATCGCTCATAACTCTTAGACCGTTTGTCCCAGGATCAAGTGTCTTATATCGTTGGAATCCTTGGCTCAAGGCGGACAAAATGGCTATCTCCGATTTGGATGTAGGCAGGGAAAATGTTCTGCTATGTCGGATTTTGTCCAAAACCTACTTTTGCGAACTAGTCCCTGGTTTTTGGCCCGATCGGAACCAAACCAGTCTAGGACAATTCTCTGGACTCTCTAGATCAATAATTATCGAAAAAAAGTTGAACTTTTGCATTTGGGTGGCTGTAACAGGGTCATTTAGAAAAGGGGCGTGGCAAAATACACTAAAAAGCCTATAAATCCCAAATGAAAACTCAGAACTTCACAAAAATTGATGAGCATATGTGTCAGAACATGGTGAGGAAGCATGCAGAGTTTCATGGAGATCGGACCATAGGTGGCGCTATAACTGGCAAAAAGCCTTCATTCTTATTAGGGGTTCAAGCATGAAATGCTGAAACCCTATTGTAATTGTAAGGATTCGTAAAACGCATCGTGCAGGACAAACCGTAAGGCCTAGAGACGTGAAACCTGGCCAGATGGTAGGCCTCAATTTGGGGACAACCTATCAGAGTATGACCCCAATTGGCCCATAGGTGGCGCTACAGCAACCAAAAGTACTAAATCGCTCATAACTCTTAGACCGTTTGTCCCAGGATCAAGTGTCTTATATCGTTGGAATCCTTGGCTCAAGGCGGACAAAATGGCTATCTCCGATTTGGATGTAGGCAGGGAAAATGTTCTGCTATGTCGGATTTTGTCCAAAACCTACTTTTGCGAACTAGTCCCTGGTTTTTGGCCCGATCGGAACCAAACCAGTCTAGGACAATTCTCTGGACTCTCTAGATCAATAATTATCGAAAAAAAGTTGAACTTTTGCATTTGGGTGGCTGTAACAGGGTCATTTAGAAAAGGGGCGTGGCAAAATACACTAAAAAGCCTATAAATCCCAAATGAAAACTCAGAACTTCACAAAAATTGATGAGCATATGTGTCAGAACATGGTGAGGAAGCATGCAGAGTTTCATGGAGATCGGACCATAGGTGGCGCTATAACTGGCAAAAAGCCTTCATTCTTATTAGGGGTTCAAGCATGAAATGCTGAAACCCTATTGTAATTGTAAGGATTCGTAAAACGCATCGTGCAGGACAAACCGTAAGGCCTAGAGACGTGAAACCTGGCCAGATGGTAGGCCTCAATTTGGGGACAACCTATCAGAGTATGACCCCAATTGGCCCATAGGTGGCGCTACAGCAACCAAAAGTACTAAATCGCTCATAACTCTTAGACCGTTTGTCCCAGGATCAAGTGTCTTATATCGTTGGAATCCTTGGCTCAAGGCGGACAAAATGGCTATCTCCGATTTGGATGTAGGCAGGGAAAATGTTCTGCTATGTCGGATTTTGTCCAAAACCTACTTTTGCGAACTAGTCCCTGGTTTTTGGCCCGATCGGAACCAAACCAGTCTAGGACAATTCTCTGGACTCTCTAGATCAATAATTATCGAAAAAAAGTTGAACTTTTGCATTTGGGTGGCTGTAACAGGGTCATTTAGAAAAGGGGCGTGGCAAAATACACTAAAAAGCCTATAAATCCCAAATGAAAACTCAGAACTTCACAAAAATTGATGAGCATATGTGTCAGAACATGGTGAGGAAGCATGCAGAGTTTCATGGAGATCGGACCATAGGTGGCGCTATAACTGGCAAAAAGCCTTCATTCTTATTAGGGGTTCAAGCATGAAATGCTGAAACCCTATTGTAATTGTAAGGATTCGTAAAACGCATCGTGCAGGACAAACCGTAAGGCCTAGAGACGTGAAACCTGGCCAGATGGTAGGCCTCAATTTGGGGACAACCTATCAGAGTATGACCCCAATTGGCCCATAGGTGGCGCTACAGCAACCAAAAGTACTAAATCGCTCATAACTCTTAGACCGTTTGTCCCAGGATCAAGTGTCTTATATCGTTGGAATCCTTGGCTCAAGGCGGACAAAATGGCTATCTCCGATTTGGATGTAGGCAGGGAAAATGTTCTGCTATGTCGGATTTTGTCCAAAACCTACTTTTGCGAACTAGTCCCTGGTTTTTGGCCCGATCGGAACCAAACCAGTCTAGGACAATTCTCTGGACTCTCTAGATCAATAATTATCGAAAAAAAGTTGAACTTTTGCATTTGGGTGGCTGTAACAGGGTCATTTAGAAAAGGGGCGTGGCAAAATACACTAAAAAGCCTATAAATCCCAAATGAAAACTCAGAACTTCACAAAAATTGATGAGCATATGTGTCAGAACATGGTGAGGAAGCATGCAGAGTTTCATGGAGATCGGACCATAGGTGGCGCTATAACTGGCAAAAAGCCTTCATTCTTATTAGGGGTTCAAGCATGAAATGCTGAAACCCTATTGTAATTGTAAGGATTCGTAAAACGCATCGTGCAGGACAAACCGTAAGGCCTAGAGACGTGAAACCTGGCCAGATGGTAGGCCTCAATTTGGGGACAACCTATCAGAGTATGACCCCAATTGGCCCATAGGTGGCGCTACAGCAACCAAAAGTACTAAATCGCTCATAACTCTTAGACCGTTTGTCCCAGGATCAAGTGTCTTATATCGTTGGAATCCTTGGCTCAAGGCGGACAAAATGGCTATCTCCGATTTGGATGTAGGCAGGGAAAATGTTCTGCTATGTCGGATTTTGTCCAAAACCTACTTTTGCGAACTAGTCCCTGGTTTTTGGCCCGATCGGAACCAAACCAGTCTAGGACAATTCTCTGGACTCTCTAGATCAATAATTATCGAAAAAAAGTTGAACTTTTGCATTTGGGTGGCTGTAACAGGGTCATTTAGAAAAGGGGCGTGGCAAAATACACTAAAAAGCCTATAAATCCCAAATGAAAACTCAGAACTTCACAAAAATTGATGAGCATATGTGTCAGAACATGGTGAGGAAGCATGCAGAGTTTCATGGAGATCGGACCATAGGTGGCGCTATAACTGGCAAAAAGCCTTCATTCTTATTAGGGGTTCAAGCATGAAATGCTGAAACCCTATTGTAATTGTAAGGATTCGTAAAACGCATCGTGCAGGACAAACCGTAAGGCCTAGAGACGTGAAACCTGGCCAGATGGTAGGCCTCAATTTGGGGACAACCTATCAGAGTATGACCCCAATTGGCCCATAGGTGGCGCTACAGCAACCAAAAGTACTAAATCGCTCATAACTCTTAGACCGTTTGTCCCAGGATCAAGTGTCTTATATCGTTGGAATCCTTGGCTCAAGGCGGACAAAATGGCTATCTCCGATTTGGATGTAGGCAGGGAAAATGTTCTGCTATGTCGGATTTTGTCCAAAACCTACTTTTGCGAACTAGTCCCTGGTTTTTGGCCCGATCGGAACCAAACCAGTCTAGGACAATTCTCTGGACTCTCTAGATCAATAATTATCGAAAAAAAGTTGAACTTTTGCATTTGGGTGGCTGTAACAGGGTCATTTAGAAAAGGGGCGTGGCAAAATACACTAAAAAGCCTATAAATCCCAAATGAAAACTCAGAACTTCACAAAAATTGATGAGCATATGTGTCAGAACATGGTGAGGAAGCATGCAGAGTTTCATGGAGATCGGACCATAGGTGGCGCTATAACTGGCAAAAAGCCTTCATTCTTATTAGGGGTTCAAGCATGAAATGCTGAAACCCTATTGTAATTGTAAGGATTCGTAAAACGCATCGTGCAGGACAAACCGTAAGGCCTAGAGACGTGAAACCTGGCCAGATGGTAGGCCTCAATTTGGGGACAACCTATCAGAGTATGACCCCAATTGGCCCATAGGTGGCGCTACAGCAACCAAAAGTACTAAATCGCTCATAACTCTTAGACCGTTTGTCCCAGGATCAAGTGTCTTATATCGTTGGAATCCTTGGCTCAAGGCGGACAAAATGGCTATCTCCGATTTGGATGTAGGCAGGGAAAATGTTCTGCTATGTCGGATTTTGTCCAAAACCTACTTTTGCGAACTAGTCCCTGGTTTTTGGCCCGATCGGAACCAAACCAGTCTAGGACAATTCTCTGGACTCTCTAGATCAATAATTATCGAAAAAAAGTTGAACTTTTGCATTTGGGTGGCTGTAACAGGGTCATTTAGAAAAGGGGCGTGGCAAAATACACTAAAAAGCCTATAAATCCCAAATGAAAACTCAGAACTTCACAAAAATTGATGAGCATATGTGTCAGAACATGGTGAGGAAGCATGCAGAGTTTCATGGAGATCGGACCATAGGTGGCGCTATAACTGGCAAAAAGCCTTCATTCTTATTAGGGGTTCAAGCATGAAATGCTGAAACCCTATTGTAATTGTAAGGATTCGTAAAACGCATCGTGCAGGACAAACCGTAAGGCCTAGAGACGTGAAACCTGGCCAGATGGTAGGCCTCAATTTGGGGACAACCTATCAGAGTATGACCCCAATTGGCCCATAGGTGGCGCTACAGCAACCAAAAGTACTAAATCGCTCATAACTCTTAGACCGTTTGTCCCAGGATCAAGTGTCTTATATCGTTGGAATCCTTGGCTCAAGGCGGACAAAATGGCTATCTCCGATTTGGATGTAGGCAGGGAAAATGTTCTGCTATGTCGGATTTTGTCCAAAACCTACTTTTGCGAACTAGTCCCTGGTTTTTGGCCCGATCGGAACCAAACCAGTCTAGGACAATTCTCTGGACTCTCTAGATCAATAATTATCGAAAAAAAGTTGAACTTTTGCATTTGGGTGGCTGTAACAGGGTCATTTAGAAAAGGGGCGTGGCAAAATACACTAAAAAGCCTATAAATCCCAAATGAAAACTCAGAACTTCACAAAAATTGATGAGCATATGTGTCAGAACATGGTGAGGAAGCATGCAGAGTTTCATGGAGATCGGACCATAGGTGGCGCTATAACTGGCAAAAAGCCTTCATTCTTATTAGGGGTTCAAGCATGAAATGCTGAAACCCTATTGTAATTGTAAGGATTCGTAAAACGCATCGTGCAGGACAAACCGTAAGGCCTAGAGACGTGAAACCTGGCCAGATGGTAGGCCTCAATTTGGGGACAACCTATCAGAGTATGACCCCAATTGGCCCATAGGTGGCGCTACAGCAACCAAAAGTACTAAATCGCTCATAACTCTTAGACCGTTTGTCCCAGGATCAAGTGTCTTATATCGTTGGAATCCTTGGCTCAAGGCGGACAAAATGGCTATCTCCGATTTGGATGTAGGCAGGGAAAATGTTCTGCTATGTCGGATTTTGTCCAAAACCTACTTTTGCGAACTAGTCCCTGGTTTTTGGCCCGATCGGAACCAAACCAGTCTAGGACAATTCTCTGGACTCTCTAGATCAATAATTATCGAAAAAAAGTTGAACTTTTGCATTTGGGTGGCTGTAACAGGGTCATTTAGAAAAGGGGCGTGGCAAAATACACTAAAAAGCCTATAAATCCCAAATGAAAACTCAGAACTTCACAAAAATTGATGAGCATATGTGTCAGAACATGGTGAGGAAGCATGCAGAGTTTCATGGAGATCGGACCATAGGTGGCGCTATAACTGGCAAAAAGCCTTCATTCTTATTAGGGGTTCAAGCATGAAATGCTGAAACCCTATTGTAATTGTAAGGATTCGTAAAACGCATCGTGCAGGACAAACCGTAAGGCCTAGAGACGTGAAACCTGGCCAGATGGTAGGCCTCAATTTGGGGACAACCTATCAGAGTATGACCCCAATTGGCCCATAGGTGGCGCTACAGCAACCAAAAGTACTAAATCGCTCATAACTCTTAGACCGTTTGTCCCAGGATCAAGTGTCTTATATCGTTGGAATCCTTGGCTCAAGGCGGACAAAATGGCTATCTCCGATTTGGATGTAGGCAGGGAAAATGTTCTGCTATGTCGGATTTTGTCCAAAACCTACTTTTGCGAACTAGTCCCTGGTTTTTGGCCCGATCGGAACCAAACCAGTCTAGGACAATTCTCTGGACTCTCTAGATCAATAATTATCGAAAAAAAGTTGAACTTTTGCATTTGGGTGGCTGTAACAGGGTCATTTAGAAAAGGGGCGTGGCAAAATACACTAAAAAGCCTATAAATCCCAAATGAAAACTCAGAACTTCACAAAAATTGATGAGCATATGTGTCAGAACATGGTGAGGAAGCATGCAGAGTTTCATGGAGATCGGACCATAGGTGGCGCTATAACTGGCAAAAAGCCTTCATTCTTATTAGGGGTTCAAGCATGAAATGCTGAAACCCTATTGTAATTGTAAGGATTCGTAAAACGCATCGTGCAGGACAAACCGTAAGGCCTAGAGACGTGAAACCTGGCCAGATGGTAGGCCTCAATTTGGGGACAACCTATCAGAGTATGACCCCAATTGGCCCATAGGTGGCGCTACAGCAACCAAAAGTACTAAATCGCTCATAACTCTTAGACCGTTTGTCCCAGGATCAAGTGTCTTATATCGTTGGAATCCTTGGCTCAAGGCGGACAAAATGGCTATCTCCGATTTGGATGTAGGCAGGGAAAATGTTCTGCTATGTCGGATTTTGTCCAAAACCTACTTTTGCGAACTAGTCCCTGGTTTTTGGCCCGATCGGAACCAAACCAGTCTAGGACAATTCTCTGGACTCTCTAGATCAATAATTATCGAAAAAAAGTTGAACTTTTGCATTTGGGTGGCTGTAACAGGGTCATTTAGAAAAGGGGCGTGGCAAAATACACTAAAAAGCCTATAAATCCCAAATGAAAACTCAGAACTTCACAAAAATTGATGAGCATATGTGTCAGAACATGGTGAGGAAGCATGCAGAGTTTCATGGAGATCGGACCATAGGTGGCGCTATAACTGGCAAAAAGCCTTCATTCTTATTAGGGGTTCAAGCATGAAATGCTGAAACCCTATTGTAATTGTAAGGATTCGTAAAACGCATCGTGCAGGACAAACCGTAAGGCCTAGAGACGTGAAACCTGGCCAGATGGTAGGCCTCAATTTGGGGACAACCTATCAGAGTATGACCCCAATTGGCCCATAGGTGGCGCTACAGCAACCAAAAGTACTAAATCGCTCATAACTCTTAGACCGTTTGTCCCAGGATCAAGTGTCTTATATCGTTGGAATCCTTGGCTCAAGGCGGACAAAATGGCTATCTCCGATTTGGATGTAGGCAGGGAAAATGTTCTGCTATGTCGGATTTTGTCCAAAACCTACTTTTGCGAACTAGTCCCTGGTTTTTGGCTCCGATCGGAACCAAACCAGTCTAGGACAATTCTCTGGACTCTCTAGATCAATAATTATCGAAAAAAAGTTGAACTTTTGCATTTGGGTGGCTGTAACAGGGTCATTTAGAAAAGGGGCGTGGCAAAATACACTAAAAAGCCTATAAATCCCAAATGAAAACTCAGAACTTCACAAAAATTGATGAGCATATGTGTCAGAACATGGTGAGGAAGCATGCAGAGTTTCATGGAGATCGGACCATAGGTGGCGCTATAACTGGCAAAAAGCCTTCATTCTTATTAGGGGTTCAAGCATGAAATGCTGAAACCCTATTGTAATTGTAAGGATTCGTAAAACGCATCGTGCAGGACAAACCGTAAGGCCTAGAGACGTGAAACCTGGCCAGATGGTAGGCCTCAATTTGGGGACAACCTATCAGAGTATGACCCCAATTGGCCCATAGGTGGCGCTACAGCAACCAAAAGTACTAAATCGCTCATAACTCTTAGACCGTTTGTCCCAGGATCAAGTGTCTTATATCGTTGGAATCCTTGGCTCAAGGCGGACAAAATGGCTATCTCCGATTTGGATGTAGGCAGGGAAAATGTTCTGCTATGTCGGATTTTGTCCAAAACCT
This sequence comes from Leuciscus leuciscus, assembly GCF_965113295.1. NCBI lineage: Eukaryota > Metazoa > Chordata > Actinopteri > Cypriniformes > Leuciscidae > Leuciscus > Leuciscus leuciscus. The sequence continues at coordinate 14,107,101 of NC_138739.1, forward strand.
ACTTTTGCGAACTAGTCCCTGGTTTTTGGCCCGATCGGAACCAAACCAGTCTAGGACAATTCTCTGGACTCTCTAGATCAATAATTATCGAAAAAAAGTTGAACTTTTGCATTTGGGTGGCTGTAACAGGGTCATTTAGAAAAGGGGCGTGGCAAAATACACTAAAAAGCCTATAAATCCCAAATGAAAACTCAGAACTTCACAAAAATTGATGAGCATATGTGTCAGAACATGGTGAGGAAGCATGCAGAGTTTCATGGAGATCGGACCATAGGTGGCGCTATAACTGGCAAAAAGCCTTCATTCTTATTAGGGGTTCAAGCATGAAATGCTGAAACCCTATTGTAATTGTAAGGATTCGTAAAACGCATCGTGCAGGACAAACCGTAAGGCCTAGAGACGTGAAACCTGGCCAGATGGTAGGCCTCAATTTGGGGACAACCTATCAGAGTATGACCCCAATTGGCCCATAGGTGGCGCTACAGCAACCAAAAGTACTAAATCGCTCATAACTCTTAGACCGTTTGTCCCAGGATCAAGTGTCTTATATCGTTGGAATCCTTGGCTCAAGGCGGACAAAATGGCTATCTCCGATTTGGATGTAGGCAGGGAAAATGTTCTGCTATGTCGGATTTTGTCCAAAACCTACTTTTGCGAACTAGTCCCTGGTTTTTGGCCCGATCGGAACCAAACCAGTCTAGGACAATTCTCTGGACTCTCTAGATCAATAATTATCGAAAAAAAGTTGAACTTTTGCATTTGGGTGGCTGTAACAGGGTCATTTAGAAAAGGGGCGTGGCAAAATACACTAAAAAGCCTATAAATCCCAAATGAAAACTCAGAACTTCACAAAAATTGATGAGCATATGTGTCAGAACATGGTGAGGAAGCATGCAGAGTTTCATGGAGATCGGACCATAGGTGGCGCTATAACTGGCAAAAAGCCTTCATTCTTATTAGGGGTTCAAGCATGAAATGCTGAAACCCTATTGTAATTGTAAGGATTCGTAAAACGCATCGTGCAGGACAAACCGTAAGGCCTAGAGACGTGAAACCTGGCCAGATGGTAGGCCTCAATTTGGGGACAACCTATCAGAGTATGACCCCAATTGGCCCATAGGTGGCGCTACAGCAACCAAAAGTACTAAATCGCTCATAACTCTTAGACCGTTTGTCCCAGGATCAAGTGTCTTATATCGTTGGAATCCTTGGCTCAAGGCGGACAAAATGGCTATCTCCGATTTGGATGTAGGCAGGGAAAATGTTCTGCTATGTCGGATTTTGTCCAAAACCTACTTTTGCGAACTAGTCCCTGGTTTTTGGCCCGATCGGAACCAAACCAGTCTAGGACAATTCTCTGGACTCTCTAGATCAATAATTATCGAAAAAAAGTTGAACTTTTGCATTTGGGTGGCTGTAACAGGGTCATTTAGAAAAGGGGCGTGGCAAAATACACTAAAAAGCCTATAAATCCCAAATGAAAACTCAGAACTTCACAAAAATTGATGAGCATATGTGTCAGAACATGGTGAGGAAGCATGCAGAGTTTCATGGAGATCGGACCATAGGTGGCGCTATAACTGGCAAAAAGCCTTCATTCTTATTAGGGGTTCAAGCATGAAATGCTGAAACCCTATTGTAATTGTAAGGATTCGTAAAACGCATCGTGCAGGACAAACCGTAAGGCCTAGAGACGTGAAACCTGGCCAGATGGTAGGCCTCAATTTGGGGACAACCTATCAGAGTATGACCCCAATTGGCCCATAGGTGGCGCTACAGCAACCAAAAGTACTAAATCGCTCATAACTCTTAGACCGTTTGTCCCAGGATCAAGTGTCTTATATCGTTGGAATCCTTGGCTCAAGGCGGACAAAATGGCTATCTCCGATTTGGATGTAGGCAGGGAAAATGTTCTGCTATGTCGGATTTTGTCCAAAACCTACTTTTGCGAACTAGTCCCTGGTTTTTGGCCCGATCGGAACCAAACCAGTCTAGGACAATTCTCTGGACTCTCTAGATCAATAATTATCGAAAAAAAGTTGAACTTTTGCATTTGGGTGGCTGTAACAGGGTCATTTAGAAAAGGGGCGTGGCAAAATACACTAAAAAGCCTATAAATCCCAAATGAAAACTCAGAACTTCACAAAAATTGATGAGCATATGTGTCAGAACATGGTGAGGAAGCATGCAGAGTTTCATGGAGATCGGACCATAGGTGGCGCTATAACTGGCAAAAAGCCTTCATTCTTATTAGGGGTTCAAGCATGAAATGCTGAAACCCTATTGTAATTGTAAGGATTCGTAAAACGCATCGTGCAGGACAAACCGTAAGGCCTAGAGACGTGAAACCTGGCCAGATGGTAGGCCTCAATTTGGGGACAACCTATCAGAGTATGACCCCAATTGGCCCATAGGTGGCGCTACAGCAACCAAAAGTACTAAATCGCTCATAACTCTTAGACCGTTTGTCCCAGGATCAAGTGTCTTATATCGTTGGAATCCTTGGCTCAAGGCGGACAAAATGGCTATCTCCGATTTGGATGTAGGCAGGGAAAATGTTCTGCTATGTCGGATTTTGTCCAAAACCTACTTTTGCGAACTAGTCCCTGGTTTTTGGCCCGATCGGAACCAAACCAGTCTAGGACAATTCTCTGGACTCTCTAGATCAATAATTATCGAAAAAAAGTTGAACTTTTGCATTTGGGTGGCTGTAACAGGGTCATTTAGAAAAGGGGCGTGGCAAAATACACTAAAAAGCCTATAAATCCCAAATGAAAACTCAGAACTTCACAAAAATTGATGAGCATATGTGTCAGAACATGGTGAGGAAGCATGCAGAGTTTCATGGAGATCGGACCATAGGTGGCGCTATAACTGGCAAAAAGCCTTCATTCTTATTAGGGGTTCAAGCATGAAATGCTGAAACCCTATTGTAATTGTAAGGATTCGTAAAACGCATCGTGCAGGACAAACCGTAAGGCCTAGAGACGTGAAACCTGGCCAGATGGTAGGCCTCAATTTGGGGACAACCTATCAGAGTATGACCCCAATTGGCCCATAGGTGGCGCTACAGCAACCAAAAGTACTAAATCGCTCATAACTCTTAGACCGTTTGTCCCAGGATCAAGTGTCTTATATCGTTGGAATCCTTGGCTCAAGGCGGACAAAATGGCTATCTCCGATTTGGATGTAGGCAGGGAAAATGTTCTGCTATGTCGGATTTTGTCCAAAACCTACTTTTGCGAACTAGTCCCTGGTTTTTGGCCCGATCGGAACCAAACCAGTCTAGGACAATTCTCTGGACTCTCTAGATCAATAATTATCGAAAAAAAGTTGAACTTTTGCATTTGGGTGGCTGTAACAGGGTCATTTAGAAAAGGGGCGTGGCAAAATACACTAAAAAGCCTATAAATCCCAAATGAAAACTCAGAACTTCACAAAAATTGATGAGCATATGTGTCAGAACATGGTGAGGAAGCATGCAGAGTTTCATGGAGATCGGACCATAGGTGGCGCTATAACTGGCAAAAAGCCTTCATTCTTATTAGGGGTTCAAGCATGAAATGCTGAAACCCTATTGTAATTGTAAGGATTCGTAAAACGCATCGTGCAGGACAAACCGTAAGGCCTAGAGACGTGAAACCTGGCCAGATGGTAGGCCTCAATTTGGGGACAACCTATCAGAGTATGACCCCAATTGGCCCATAGGTGGCGCTACAGCAACCAAAAGTACTAAATCGCTCATAACTCTTAGACCGTTTGTCCCAGGATCAAGTGTCTTATATCGTTGGAATCCTTGGCTCAAGGCGGACAAAATGGCTATCTCCGATTTGGATGTAGGCAGGGAAAATGTTCTGCTATGTCGGATTTTGTCCAAAACCTACTTTTGCGAACTAGTCCCTGGTTTTTGGCCCGATCGGAACCAAACCAGTCTAGGACAATTCTCTGGACTCTCTAGATCAATAATTATCGAAAAAAAGTTGAACTTTTGCATTTGGGTGGCTGTAACAGGGTCATTTAGAAAAGGGGCGTGGCAAAATACACTAAAAAGCCTATAAATCCCAAATGAAAACTCAGAACTTCACAAAAATTGATGAGCATATGTGTCAGAACATGGTGAGGAAGCATGCAGAGTTTCATGGAGATCGGACCATAGGTGGCGCTATAACTGGCAAAAAGCCTTCATTCTTATTAGGGGTTCAAGCATGAAATGCTGAAACCCTATTGTAATTGTAAGGATTCGTAAAACGCATCGTGCAGGACAAACCGTAAGGCCTAGAGACGTGAAACCTGGCCAGATGGTAGGCCTCAATTTGGGGACAACCTATCAGAGTATGACCCCAATTGGCCCATAGGTGGCGCTACAGCAACCAAAAGTACTAAATCGCTCATAACTCTTAGACCGTTTGTCCCAGGATCAAGTGTCTTATATCGTTGGAATCCTTGGCTCAAGGCGGACAAAATGGCTATCTCCGATTTGGATGTAGGCAGGGAAAATGTTCTGCTATGTCGGATTTTGTCCAAAACCTACTTTTGCGAACTAGTCCCTGGTTTTTGGCCCGATCGGAACCAAACCAGTCTAGGACAATTCTCTGGACTCTCTAGATCAATAATTATCGAAAAAAAGTTGAACTTTTGCATTTGGGTGGCTGTAACAGGGTCATTTAGAAAAGGGGCGTGGCAAAATACACTAAAAAGCCTATAAATCCCAAATGAAAACTCAGAACTTCACAAAAATTGATGAGCATATGTGTCAGAACATGGTGAGGAAGCATGCAGAGTTTCATGGAGATCGGACCATAGGTGGCGCTATAACTGGCAAAAAGCCTTCATTCTTATTAGGGGTTCAAGCATGAAATGCTGAAACCCTATTGTAATTGTAAGGATTCGTAAAACGCATCGTGCAGGACAAACCGTAAGGCCTAGAGACGTGAAACCTGGCCAGATGGTAGGCCTCAATTTGGGGACAACCTATCAGAGTATGACCCCAATTGGCCCATAGGTGGCGCTACAGCAACCAAAAGTACTAAATCGCTCATAACTCTTAGACCGTTTGTCCCAGGATCAAGTGTCTTATATCGTTGGAATCCTTGGCTCAAGGCGGACAAAATGGCTATCTCCGATTTGGATGTAGGCAGGGAAAATGTTCTGCTATGTCGGATTTTGTCCAAAACCTACTTTTGCGAACTAGTCCCTGGTTTTTGGCCCGATCGGAACCAAACCAGTCTAGGACAATTCTCTGGACTCTCTAGATCAATAATTATCGAAAAAAAGTTGAACTTTTGCATTTGGGTGGCTGTAACAGGGTCATTTAGAAAAGGGGCGTGGCAAAATACACTAAAAAGCCTATAAATCCCAAATGAAAACTCAGAACTTCACAAAAATTGATGAGCATATGTGTCAGAACATGGTGAGGAAGCATGCAGAGTTTCATGGAGATCGGACCATAGGTGGCGCTATAACTGGCAAAAAGCCTTCATTCTTATTAGGGGTTCAAGCATGAAATGCTGAAACCCTATTGTAATTGTAAGGATTCGTAAAACGCATCGTGCAGGACAAACCGTAAGGCCTAGAGACGTGAAACCTGGCCAGATGGTAGGCCTCAATTTGGGGACAACCTATCAGAGTATGACCCCAATTGGCCCATAGGTGGCGCTACAGCAACCAAAAGTACTAAATCGCTCATAACTCTTAGACCGTTTGTCCCAGGATCAAGTGTCTTATATCGTTGGAATCCTTGGCTCAAGGCGGACAAAATGGCTATCTCCGATTTGGATGTAGGCAGGGAAAATGTTCTGCTATGTCGGATTTTGTCCAAAACCTACTTTTGCGAACTAGTCCCTGGTTTTTGGCCCGATCGGAACCAAACCAGTCTAGGACAATTCTCTGGACTCTCTAGATCAATAATTATCGAAAAAAAGTTGAACTTTTGCATTTGGGTGGCTGTAACAGGGTCATTTAGAAAAGGGGCGTGGCAAAATACACTAAAAAGCCTATAAATCCCAAATGAAAACTCAGAACTTCACAAAAATTGATGAGCATATGTGTCAGAACATGGTGAGGAAGCATGCAGAGTTTCATGGAGATCGGACCATAGGTGGCGCTATAACTGGCAAAAAGCCTTCATTCTTATTAGGGGTTCAAGCATGAAATGCTGAAACCCTATTGTAATTGTAAGGATTCGTAAAACGCATCGTGCAGGACAAACCGTAAGGCCTAGAGACGTGAAACCTGGCCAGATGGTAGGCCTCAATTTGGGGACAACCTATCAGAGTATGACCCCAATTGGCCCATAGGTGGCGCTACAGCAACCAAAAGTACTAAATCGCTCATAACTCTTAGACCGTTTGTCCCAGGATCAAGTGTCTTATATCGTTGGAATCCTTGGCTCAAGGCGGACAAAATGCTATCTCCGATTTGGATGTAGGCAGGGAAAATGTTCTGCTATGTCGGATTTTGTCCAAAACCTACTTTTGGAACTAGTCCCTGGTTTTTGGCCCGATCGGAACCAAACCAGTCTAGGACAATTCTCTGGACTCTCTAGATCAATAATTATCGAAAAAAAGTTGAACTTTTGCATTTGGGTGGCTGTAACAGGGTCATTTAGAAAAAGGGGCGTGGCAAAATACACTAAAAAGCCTATAAATCCCAAATGAAAACTCAGAACTTCACAAAAATTGATGAGCATATGTGTCAGAACATGGTGAGGAAGCATGCAGAGTTTCATGGAGATCGGACCATAGGTGGCGCTATAACTGGCAAAAAGCCTTCATTCTTATTAGGGGTTCAAGCATGAAATGCTGAAACCCTATTGTAATTGTAAGGATTCGTAAAACGCATCGTGCAGGACAAACCGTAAGGCCTAGAGACGTGAAACCTGGCCAGATGGTAGGCCTCAATTTGGGGACAACCTATCAGAGTATGACCCCAATTGGCCCATAGGTGGCGCTACAGCAACCAAAAGTACTAAATCGCTCATAACTCTTAGACCGTTTGTCCCAGGATCAAGTGTCTTATATCGTTGAATCCTTGGCTCAAGGCGGACAAAATGGCTATCTCCGATTTGGATGTAGGCAGGGAAAATGTTCTGCTATGTCGGATTTTGTCCAAAACCTACTTTTGCGAACTAGTCCCTGGTTTTGGCCCGATCGGAACCAAACCAGTCTAGGACAATTCTCTGGACTCTCTAGATCAATAATTATCGAAAAAAAGTTGAACTTTTGCATTTGGGTGGCTGTAACAGGGTCATTTAGAAAAGGGGCGTGGCAAAATACACTAAAAAGCCTATAAATCCCAAATGAAAACTCAGAACTTCACAAAAATTGATGAGCATATGTGTCAGAACATGGTGAGGAAGCATGCAGAGTTTCATGGAGATCGGACCATAGGTGGCGCTATAACTGGCAAAAAGCCTTCATTCTTATTAGGGGTTCAAGCATGAAATGCTGAAACCCTATTGTAATTGTAAGGATTCGTAAAACGCATCGTGCAGGACAAACCGTAAGGCCTAGAGACGTGAAACCTGGCCAGATGGTAGGCCTCAATTTGGGGACAACCTATCAGAGTATGACCCCAATTGGCCCATAGGTGGCGCTACAGCAACCAAAAGTACTAAATCGCTCATAACTCTTAGACCGTTTGTCCAGGATCAAGTGTCTTATATCGTTGGAATCCTTGGCTCAAGGCGGACAAAATGGCTATCTCCGATTTGGATGTAGGCAGGGAAAATGTTCTGCTATGTCGGATTTTGTCCAAAACCTACTTTTGCGAACTAGTCCCTGGTTTTTGGCCCGATCGGAACCAAACCAGTCTAGGACAATTCTCTGGACTCTCTAGATCAATAATTATCGAAAAAAAGTTGAACTTTGCATTTGGGTGGCTGTAACAGGGTCATTTAGAAAAGGGGCGTGGCAAAATACACTAAAAAGCCTATAAATCCCAAATGAAAACTCAGAACTTCACAAAAATTGATGAGCATATGTGTCAGAACATGGTGAGGAAGCATGCAGAGTTTCATGGAGATCGGACCATAGGTGGCGCTATAACTGGCAAAAAGCCTTCATTCTTATTAGGGGTTCAAGCATGAAATGCTGAAACCCTATTGTAATTGTAAGGATTCGTAAAACGCATCGTGCAGGACAAACCGTAAGGCCTAGAGACGTGAAACCTGGCCAGATGGTAGGCCCTCAATTTGGGGACAACCTATCAGAGTATGACCCAATTGGCCCATAGGTGGCGCTACAGCAACCAAAAGTACTAAATCGCTCATAACTCTTAGACCGTTTGTCCCAGGATCAAGTGTCTTATATCGTTGGAATCCTTGGCTCAAGGCGGACAAAATGGCTATCTCCGATTTGGATGTAGGCAGGGAAAATGTTCTGCTATGTCGGATTTTGTCCAAAACCTACTTTTGCGAACTAGTCCCCTGGTTTTTGGCCCGATCGGAACCAAACCAGTCTAGGACAATTCTCTGGACTCTCTAGATCAATAATTATCGAAAAAAAGTTGAACTTTTGCATTTGGGTGGCTGTAACAGGGTCATTTAGAAAAGGGGCGTGGCAAAATACACTAAAAAGCCTATAAATCCCAAATGAAAACTCAGAACTTCACAAAATTGATGAGCATATGTGTCAGAACATGGTGAGGAAGCATGCAGAGTTTCATGGAGATCGGACCATAGGTGGCGCTATAACTGGCAAAAAGCCTTCATTCTTATTAGGGGTTCAAGCATGAAATGCTGAAACCCTATTGTAATTGTAAGGATTCGTAAAACGCATCGTGCAGGACAAACCGTAAGGCCTAGAGACGTGAAACCTGGCCAGATGGTAGGCCTCAATTTGGGGACAACCTATCAGAGTATGACCCCAATTGGCCCATAGGTGGCGCTACAGCAACCAAAAGTACTAAATCGCTCATAACTCTTAGACCGTTTGTCCCAGGATCAAGTGTCTTATATCGTTGGAATCCTTGGCTCAAGGCGGACAAAATGGCTATCTCCGATTTGGATTAGGCAGGGAAAATGTTCTGCTATGTCGGATTTTGTCCAAAACCTACTTTTGCGAACTAGTCCCTGGTTTTTGGCCCGATCGGAACCAAACCAGTCTAGGACAATTCTCTGGACTCTCTAGATCAATAATTATCGAAAAAAAGTTGAACTTTTGCATTTGGGTGGCTGTAACAGGGTCATTTAGAAAAGGGGCGTGGCAAAATACACTAAAAAGCCTATAAATCCCAAATGAAAACTCAGAACTTCACAAAAATTGATGAGCATATGTGTCAGAACATGGTGAGGAAGCATGCAGAGTTTCATGGAGATCGGACCATAGGTGGCGCTATAACTGGCAAAAAGCCTTCATTCTTATTAGGGGTTCAAGCATGAAATGCTGAAACCCTATTGTAATTGTAAGGATTCGTAAAACGCATCGTGCAGGACAAACCGTAAGGCCTAGAGACGTGAAACCTGGCCAGATGGTAGGCCTCAATTTGGGGACAACCTATCAGAGTATGACCCCAATTGGCCCATAGGTGGCGCTACAGCAACCAAAAGTACTAAATCGCTCATAACTCTTAGACCGTTTGTCCCAGGATCAAGTGTCTTATATCGTTGGAATCCTTGGCTCAAGGCGGACAAAATGGCTATCTCCGATTTGGATGTAGGCAGGGAAAATGTTCTGCTATGTCGGATTTTGTCCAAAACCTACTTTTGCGAACTAGTCCCTGGTTTTTGGCCCGATCGGAACCAAACCAGTCTAGGACAATTCTCTGGACTCTCTAGATCAATAATTATCGAAAAAAAGTTGAACTTTTGCATTTGGGTGGCTGTAACAGGGTCATTTAGAAAAGGGGCGTGGCAAAATACACTAAAAAGCCTATAAATCCCAAATGAAAACTCAGAACTTCACAAAAATTGATGAGCATATGTGTCAGAACATGGTGAGGGAAGCATGCAGAGTTTCATGGAGATCGGACCATAGGTGGCGCTATAACTGGCAAAAAGCCTTCATTCTTATTAGGGGTTCAAGCATGAAATGCTGAAACCCTATTGTAATTGTAAGGATTCGTAAAACGCATCGTGCAGGACAAACCGTAAGGCCTAGAGACGTGAAACCTGGCCAGATGGTAGGCCTCAATTTGGGGACAACCTATCAGAGTATGACCCCAATTGGCCCATAGGTGGCGCTACAGCAACCAAAAGTACTAAATCGCTCATAACTCTTAGACCGTTTGTCCCAGGATCAAGTGTCTATATCGTTGGAATCCTTGGCTCAAGGCGGACAAAATGGCTATCTCCGATTTGGATGTAGGCAGGGAAAATGTTCTGCTATGTCGGATTTTGTCCAAAACCTACTTTTGCGAACTAGTCCCTGGTTTTTGGCCCGATCGGAACCAAACCAGTCTAGGACAATTCTCTGGACTCTCTAGATCAAATAATTATCGAAAAAAAGTTGAACTTTTGCATTTGGGTGGCTGTAACAGGGTCATTTAGAAAAGGGGCGTGGCAAAATACACTAAAAAGCCTATAAATCCCAAATGAAAACTCAGAACTTCACAAAAATTGATGAGCATATGTGTCAGAACATGGTGAGGAAGCATGCAGAGTTTCATGGAGATCGGACCATAGGTGGCGCTATAACTGGCAAAAAGCCTTCATTCTTATTAGGGGTTCAAGCATGAAATGCTGAAACCCTATTGTAATTGTAAGGATTCGTAAAACGCATCGTGCAGGACAAACCGTAAGGCCTAGAGACGTGAAACCTGGCCAGATGGTAGGCCTCAATTTGGGGACAACCTATCAGAGTATGACCCCAATTGGCCCATAGGTGGCGCTACAGCAACCAAAAGTACTAAATCGCTCATAACTCTTAGACCGTTTGTCCCAGGATCAAGTGTCTTATATCGTTGGAATCCTTGGCTCAAGGCGGACAAAATGGCTATCTCCGATTTGGATGTAGGCAGGGAAAATGTTCTGCTATGTCGGATTTTGTCCAAAACCTACTTTTGCGAACTAGTCCCTGGTTTTTGGCCCGATCGGAACCAAACCAGTCTAGGACAATTCTCTGGACTCTCTAGATCAATAATTATCGAAAAAAAGTTGAACTTTTGCATTTGGGTGGCTGTAACAGGGTCATTTAGAAAAGGGGCGTGGCAAAATACACTAAAAAGCCTATAAATCCCAAATGAAAACTCAGAACTTCACAAAAATTGATGAGCATATGTGTCAGAACATGGTGAGGAAGCATGCAGAGTTTCATGGAGATCGGACCATAGGTGGCGCTATAACTGGCAAAAAGCCTTCATTCTTATTAGGGGTTCAAGCATGAAATGCTGAAACCCTATTGTAATTGTAAGGATTCGTAAAACGCATCGTGCAGGACAAACCGTAAGGCCTAGAGACGTGAAACCTGGCCAGATGGTAGGCCTCAATTTGGGGACAACCTATCAGAGTATGACCCCAATTGGCCCATAGGTGGCGCTACAGCAACCAAAAGTACTAAATCGCTCATAACTCTTAGACCGTTTGTCCCAGGATCAAGTGTCTTATATCGTTGGAATCCTTGGCTCAAGGCGGACAAAATGGCTATCTCCGATTTGGATGTAGGCAGGGAAAATGTTCTGCTATGTCGGATTTTGTCCAAAACCTACTTTTGCGAACTAGTCCCTGGTTTTTGGCCCGATCGGAACCAAACCAGTCTAGGACAATTCTCTGGACTCTCTAGATCAATAATTATCGAAAAAAAGTTGAACTTTTGCATTTGGGTGGCTGTAACAGGGTCATTTAGAAAAGGGGCGTGGCAAAATACACTAAAAAGCCTATAAATCCCAAATGAAAACTCAGAACTTCACAAAAATTGATGAGCATATGTGTCAGAACATGGTGAGGAAGCATGCAGAGTTTCATGGAGATCGGACCATAGGTGGCGCTATAACTGGCAAAAAGCCTTCATTCTTATTAGGGGTTCAAGCATGAAATGCTGAAACCCTATTGTAATTGTAAGGATTCGTAAAACGCATCGTGCAGGACAAACCGTAAGGCCTAGAGACGTGAAACCTGGCCAGATGGTAGGCCTCAATTTGGGGACAACCTATCAGAGTATGACCCCAATTGGCCCATAGGTGGCGCTACAGCAACCAAAAGTACTAAATCGCTCATAACTCTTAGACCGTTTGTCCCAGGATCAAGTGTCTTATATCGTTGGAATCCTTGGCTCAAGGCGGACAAAATGGCTATCTCCGATTTGGATGTAGGCAGGGAAAATGTTCTGCTATGTCGGATTTTGTCCAAAACCTACTTTTGCGAACTAGTCCCTGGTTTTTGGCCCGATCGGAACCAAACCAGTCTAGGACAATTCTCTGGACTCTCTAGATCAATAATTATCGAAAAAAAGTTGAACTTTTGCATTTGGGTGGCTGTAACAGGGTCATTTAGAAAAGGGGCGTGGCAAAATACACTAAAAAGCCTATAAATCCCAAATGAAAACTCAGAACTTCACAAAAATTGATGAGCATATGTGTCAGAACATGGTGAGGAAGCATGCAGAGTTTCATGGAGATCGGACCATAGGTGGCGCTATAACTGGCAAAAAGCCTTCATTCTTATTAGGGGTTCAAGCATGAAATGCTGAAACCCTATTGTAATTGTAAGGATTCGTAAAACGCATCGTGCAGGACAAACCGTAAGGCCTAGAGACGTGAAACCTGGCCAGATGGTAGGCCTCAATTTGGGGACAACCTATCAGAGTATGACCCCAATTGGCCCATAGGTGGCGCTACAGCAACCAAAAGTACTAAATCGCTCATAACTCTTAGACCGTTTGTCCCAGGATCAAGTGTCTTATATCGTTGGAATCCTTGGCTCAAGGCGGACAAAATGGCTATCTCCGATTTGGATGTAGGCAGGGAAAATGTTCTGCTATGTCGGATTTTGTCCAAAACCTACTTTTGCGAACTAGTCCCTGGTTTTTGGCCCGATCGGAACCAAACCAGTCTAGGACAATTCTCTGGACTCTCTAGATCAATAATTATCGAAAAAAAGTTGAACTTTTGCATTTGGGTGGCTGTAACAGGGTCATTTAGAAAAGGGGCGTGGCAAAATACACTAAAAAGCCTATAAATCCCAAATGAAAACTCAGAACTTCACAAAAATTGATGAGCATATGTGTCAGAACATGGTGAGGAAGCATGCAGAGTTTCATGGAGATCGGACCATAGGTGGCGCTATAACTGGCAAAAAGCCTTCATTCTTATTAGGGGTTCAAGCATGAAATGCTGAAACCCTATTGTAATTGTAAGGATTCGTAAAACGCATCGTGCAGGACAAACCGTAAGGCCTAGAGACGTGAAACCTGGCCAGATGGTAGGCCTCAATTTGGGGACAACCTATCAGAGTATGACCCCAATTGGCCCATAGGTGGCGCTACAGCAACCAAAAGTACTAAATCGCTCATAACTCTTAGACCGTTTGTCCCAGGATCAAGTGTCTTATATCGTTGGAATCCTTGGCTCAAGGCGGACAAAATGGCTATCTCCGATTTGGATGTAGGCAGGGAAAATGTTCTGCTATGTCGGATTTTGTCCAAAACCTACTTTTGCGAACTAGTCCCTGGTTTTTGGCCCGATCGGAACCAAACCAGTCTAGGACAATTCTCTGGACTCTCTAGATCAATAATTATCGAAAAAAAGTTGAACTTTTGCATTTGGGTGGCTGTAACAGGGTCATTTAGAAAAGGGGCGTGGCAAAATACACTAAAAAGCCTATAAATCCCAAATGAAAACTCAGAACTTCACAAAAATTGATGAGCATATGTGTCAGAACATGGTGAGGAAGCATGCAGAGTTTCATGGAGATCGGACCATAGGTGGCGCTATAACTGGCAAAAAGCCTTCATTCTTATTAGGGGTTCAAGCATGAAATGCTGAAACCCTATTGTAATTGTAAGGATTCGTAAAACGCATCGTGCAGGACAAACCGTAAGGCCTAGAGACGTGAAACCTGGCCAGATGGTAGGCCTCAATTTGGGGACAACCTATCAGAGTATGACCCCAATTGGCCCATAGGTGGCGCTACAGCAACCAAAAGTACTAAATCGCTCATAACTCTTAGACCGTTTGTCCCAGGATCAAGTGTCTTATATCGTTGGAATCCTTGGCTCAAGGCGGACAAAATGGCTATCTCCGATTTGGATGTAGGCAGGGAAAATGTTCTGCTATGTCGGATTTTGTCCAAAACCTACTTTTGCGAACTAGTCCCTGGTTTTTGGCCCGATCGGAACCAAACCAGTCTAGGACAATTCTCTGGACTCTCTAGATCAATAATTATCGAAAAAAAGTTGAACTTTTGCATTTGGGTGGCTGTAACAGGGTCATTTAGAAAAGGGGCGTGGCAAAATACACTAAAAAGCCTATAAATCCCAAATGAAAACTCAGAACTTCACAAAAATTGATGAGCATATGTGTCAGAACATGGTGAGGAAGCATGCAGAGTTTCATGGAGATCGGACCATAGGTGGCGCTATAACTGGCAAAAAGCCTTCATTCTTATTAGGGGTTCAAGCATGAAATGCTGAAACCCTATTGTAATTGTAAGGATTCGTAAAACGCATCGTGCAGGACAAACCGTAAGGCCTAGAGACGTGAAACCTGGCCAGATGGTAGGCCTCAATTTGGGGACAACCTATCAGAGTATGACCCCAATTGGCCCATAGGTGGCGCTACAGCAACCAAAAGTACTAAATCGCTCATAACTCTTAGACCGTTTGTCCCAGGATCAAGTGTCTTATATCGTTGGAATCCTTGGCTCAAGGCGGACAAAATGGCTATCTCCGATTTGGATGTAGGCAGGGAAAATGTTCTGCTATGTCGGATTTTGTCCAAAACCTACTTTTGCGAACTAGTCCCTGGTTTTTGGCCCGATCGGAACCAAACCAGTCTAGGACAATTCTCTGGACTCTCTAGATCAATAATTATCGAAAAAAAGTTGAACTTTTGCATTTGGGTGGCTGTAACAGGGTCATTTAGAAAAGGGGCGTGGCAAAATACACTAAAAAGCCTATAAATCCCAAATGAAAACTCAGAACTTCACAAAAATTGATGAGCATATGTGTCAGAACATGGTGAGGAAGCATGCAGAGTTTCATGGAGATCGGACCATAGGTGGCGCTATAACTGGCAAAAAGCCTTCATTCTTATTAGGGGTTCAAGCATGAAATGCTGAAACCCTATTGTAATTGTAAGGATTCGTAAAACGCATCGTGCAGGACAAACCGTAAGGCCTAGAGACGTGAAACCTGGCCAGATGGTAGGCCTCAATTTGGGGACAACCTATCAGAGTATGACCCCAATTGGCCCATAGGTGGCGCTACAGCAACCAAAAGTACTAAATCGCTCATAACTCTTAGACCGTTTGTCCCAGGATCAAGTGTCTTATATCGTTGGAATCCTTGGCTCAAGGCGGACAAAATGGCTATCTCCGATTTGGATGTAGGCAGGGAAAATGTTCTGCTATGTCGGATTTTGTCCAAAACCTACTTTTGCGAACTAGTCCCTGGTTTTTGGCCCGATCGGAACCAAACCAGTCTAGGACAATTCTCTGGACTCTCTAGATCAATAATTATCGAAAAAAAGTTGAACTTTTGCATTTGGGTGGCTGTAACAGGGTCATTTAGAAAAGGGGCGTGGCAAAATACACTAAAAAGCCTATAAATCCCAAATGAAAACTCAGAACTTCACAAAAATTGATGAGCATATGTGTCAGAACATGGTGAGGAAGCATGCAGAGTTTCATGGAGATCGGACCATAGGTGGCGCTATAACTGGCAAAAAGCCTTCATTCTTATTAGGGGTTCAAGCATGAAATGCTGAAACCCTATTGTAATTGTAAGGATTCGTAAAACGCATCGTGCAGGACAAACCGTAAGGCCTAGAGACGTGAAACCTGGCCAGATGGTAGGCCTCAATTTGGGGACAACCTATCAGAGTATGACCCCAATTGGCCCATAGGTGGCGCTACAGCAACCAAAAGTACTAAATCGCTCATAACTCTTAGACCGTTTGTCCCAGGATCAAGTGTCTTATATCGTTGGAATCCTTGGCTCAAGGCGGACAAAATGGCTATCTCCGATTTGGATGTAGGCAGGGAAAATGTTCTGCTATGTCGGATTTTGTCCAAAACCTACTTTTGCGAACTAGTCCCTGGTTTTTGGCACCGATCGGAACCAAACCAGTCTAGGACAATTCTCTGGACTCTCTAGATCAATAATTATCGAAAAAAAGTTGAACTTTTGCATTTGGGTGGCTGTAACAGGGTCATTTAGAAAAGGGGCGTGGCAAAATACACTAAAAAGCCTATAAATCCCAAATGAAAACTCAGAACTTCACAAAAATTGATGAGCATATGTGTCAGAACATGGTGAGGAAGCATGCAGAGTTTCATGGAGATCGGACCATAGGTGGCGCTATAACTGGCAAAAAGCCTTCATTCTTATTAGGGGTTCAAGCATGAAATGCTGAAACCCTATTGTAATTGTAAGGATTCGTAAAACGCATCGTGCAGGACAAACCGTAAGGCCTAGAGACGTGAAACCTGGCCAGATGGTAGGCCTCAATTTGGGGACAACCTATCAGAGTATGACCCCAATTGGCCATAGGTGGCGCTACAGCAACCAAAAGTACTAAATCGCTCATAACTCTTAGACCGTTTGTCCCAGGATCAAGTGTCTTATATCGTTGGAATCCTTGGCTCAAGGCGGACAAAATGGCTATCTCCGATTTGGATGTAGGCAGGGAAAAT